>NC_068276.1:53561014-53721014 GCF_025860055.1 Xyrauchen texanus
CAAAACAAACAAAAATTTGCAATATTGGTTCTAAGCTCGCAATGCAGCAGCCATACTCGGCGCCATCTTGAACTGACATCTTGACAGTTAGAAACCATCCTGTATTCTTAATTCAATCTCAATCATAGTTGTAAGCTTTATAATATATAATAATCAAATATCTCCTATTATGTTTACCCCATTCATTAAAACATTATGAATTACAACCTGTGTAAAGTAATTGTAAATGTTTATAATAGTTTTACTGGGAAAGCGGTCTGGATAAAGTCTTATTCTCTTTATTATTATTATTATTATTATTAATAGCAGGTACAAAAATGTATGGGCTATTTCTCTTTTTATTTGTTGTTAAGTCAAAAGAGACAGTGATGCGGTGAGAGAGACTAGTGTGACCACTGATTGGATGTCCAAAAACTGAGGTACACAACTGTCCATTTGCGATTTAAGTCCATATGTTATTGTAACTTTAAATGTGATGTATTGTCTGATTTGCTTTGCAGAATCCTCAGAGTCTTGACTCAGCCATCCATCCAGCTTAATATAAACACAGTGGGCCCTCTTGGTCCTTACTGTATAAGGGTCTTGAATTCCATCCTGTGGAGAATATATTTCACCATACATGTGTCTCTATGCAATGTGGGAGCCATTAAGGTGATGTATGATTAAGGTAATCTGTCTGTGGGTCAACGGTGAGTGATTACATTCACAGTTTGGGAGAAAGCAGACACATTCAAAGAATGCTTCCATTTGCACCATTTCACTCTGAACAATTTAAAATGGAGTACTTTTTTGTGACTCTTAATAAGTGTGAGCATTGTAGCTCAGAAAAGTGGAATGAAGGTTGTGTGCCGTCATATACCTTACTAGAACTGTGTCACTTACCTGTTCGCATACATGATGATATAATGATGCTGAGATTTTTCTGCATCTGAGTGTTACTAAATGAACAGTGCTGTATTTACAGTAGGTTTACCCAAAGGCATCAGCATTACCAAAGTCATATTATGTGTTTTTTTTTACACTTTTATTGAAAGAAGAGTAGAGAGAGAGGACAAGTAATGATGGGGGATCAGGAAATGACGTGAGCCAGACCTGAATTCTTTACTCTGCTAACCACTAGGCCAACAATATTTCTGTTTATTTTTAATTTTTTAATGATGTGTCTTTAATCCTTAAACCCTTTTAGTTCACCCTCAAATTTTAATTTTGTTGTTATTTACTCTCTCTCATTTCATTCCATCCCTGTATAATTTTTTGTATTGAAACACAATACGAGATGTTAGGCAGAATGTCTGAGCTGCTCAAATTTGGATGCCGATTAACACTACGAAGCTCAAAAAAGGGCAAAAAGCACCATTAAGATCATAAGAAAGTTGTCAACGGGACTTTGCACTATATTACAAATCGTCTGAATTCATATGATAGCTTTGCGTGAAGAAAAGACAAAAGTGTAAGCCGTTATTCACTGAAAATGTTCCCATCCGCCAAAGCCCTTACATCTTATTGGTGCTTGTGTTCAATTAAAAAATGAATGTTTTTTGTGCTTCCGAATGTTTTGTACTCCATTATGCTGAGTTACTCATAAGCGGCTTGTCTCATCAGACATTTTATTTACATTTCCATCATCCTTTGAAACCAGGAAGTATTTGTGTTAGCATAATCAGTGAAGATTGCGATTCAGAGGTTACATTTTCCTTTAACCCTTGTGCATCAATTAAAAAAAGTTACACATAGGTTCATTATGGACAAAAATTGGCCATGTCCAAAAACTGTCATAAAAATATTATAGATTTATATTTTTTTCCACTTTCACTGACATAATTTTTTAACCAGCATCAGCTCTAATCATAATGACCAAACATTCATTCATTTTTAGAATTTTAACCCTTTAAACGCTGGTTTGTTTACATAATGCCACTGTTGTTTTTTTAGGAAAAAATGAAAAATAGTAATTATTTTCAATTTAATAGATGCTAAGCAGAATATTTTTTCTTTGCTTATTAGAGCCTCGGATATGTCAATGATTAACAACAACATTCATTTTGATGCTTTCATATTTTTTATGCAGTATCAGATTTAAAAAAAAGCTACCACTCAGGTCCATAATGGACAAAAATGGCCATGTCAAAAAAGTGTCATAAAAATATTATAGAATAATATTTTTTTCTACTTTCACTGACTTATATTTTAACCAGAATCAGTTCTAATCATAGTTACCAAACATTCATTTATTTTCAGAATTTTAACACTTTAACAACAACATTCATTTTGATGCTTATACAGTATCAGATTTTTAAAAAAAGCTACCACTTAGGTCCATAATGGACAAAAATGGCCACGTCAAAAAAGTGTCATAAAAATATTATAGAATAATATTTTTTTCTACTTTCACTGACTTATACAGGTGAAACTCGAAAAATTAGAATATCGTGCAAAAGTTCATTAATTTCAGTAATTCAACTTAAAAGGTGAAACTAATATATTATATAGACTCATTACAAGCAAAGTAAGATATTTCAAGCCTTTATTTGATATAATTTTGATGATTATGGCTTACAGCTTATGAAAACCCCAAATTCAGAATCTCAGAAAATTAGAATATTGTGAAAAGGTTCAGTATTGTAGGCTCAAAGTGTCACACTCTAATCAGCTAAACACCTGCAAAGGGTTCCTGAGCCTTTAAATGGTCTCTCAGTCTGGTTCAGTTGAATTCACAATCATGGGGAAGACTGCTGACCTGACAGTTGTGCAGAAAACCATCATTGACACCCTCCACAAGGAGGGAAAGCCTCAAAAGGTAATTGCAAAAGAAGTTGAATGTTCTCAAAGTGCTGTATCAAAGCACATTAATAGAAAGTTAAGTGGAAGGGAAAAGTGTGGAAGAAAAAGGTGCACAAGCAGCAGGGATGACCGTAGCCTGGAGAGGATTGTCAGGAAAAGGCCATTCAAATGTGTGGGGGAGCTTCACAAGGAGTGGACTGAGGCTGGAGTTACTGCATCAAGAGCCACCACACACAGACGGGTCCTGGACATGGGTTTCAAATGTCAAACGTCTTACCTGGGCTAAAGGAAAAAGGAACTGGTCTGTTGCTCAGTGGTCCAAAGTCCTCTTTTCTGATGAGAGCAAATTTTGCATCTCATTTGGAAACCAAGGTCCCAGAGTCTGGAGGAAGAATGGAGAGGCACACAATCCAAGATGCTTGAAGTCCAGTGTGAAGTTTCCACAGTCTGTGTTGGTTTGGGGAGCCATGTCATCGGCTGGTGTTGGTCCACTGTGCTTAATTAAGTCCAGAGTCAACGCAGCCGTCTACCGGGACATTTTAGAGCACTTCATGCTTCCTTCAGCAGACAAGCTTTATGGAGATGCTGACTTCATTTTCCAGCAGGACTTGGCACCTGCCCACACTGCCAAAAGTACCAAAACCTGGTTCAATGACCATGGTATTACTGTGCTTGATTTGCCAGCAAACTCGCTTGACCTGAACCCCATAGAGAATCTATGGGGCATTGCCAAGAGAAAGATGAGAGACATGAGACCAAACAATGCAGAAGAGCTGAAGGCCGCTATTGAAGCATCTTGGTCTTCCATAACACCTCAGCAGTGCCACAGGCTGATAGCATCCATGCCACGCCGCATTGAGGCAGTAATTAATGCAAAAGGGGCCCAAACCAAGTACTGAGTACATATGCATGATTATACTTTTCAGAGGGCCGACATTTCTGTATTTAAAATCCTTTTTTTTTATTGATTTCATGTAATATTCTAATTTTCTGAGATTCTGAATTTGGGGTTTTCATAAGCTGTAAGCCATAATCATCAAAATTATATCAAATAAAGGCTTGAAATATCTTACTTTGCTTGTAATGAGTCTATATAATATATTAGTTTCACCTTTTAAGTTGAATTACTGAAATTAATGAACTTTTGCACGATATTCTAATTTTTCGAGTTTCACCTGTATTTTAACCAGCATCAGTTCTAATCATAATTACCAAACATTCATTTATTTTCAGAATTGTAACACTTTAAACGCCGGTTTGTTTACATAATGCCACTGTTGTTTTTTATAAAAAATATAATAATTATAATTATTTTCAATTTAATAAATGCTAAACAGCATTTTTTTTTTTTTATTATTAGAGCCTCAGACACATACAAACCACACTCTGAAATCCATACCAACACACTCACACAATTATATATTCATAATGTATCTAATTGGCTCTATAATATGCATAAGCCAAAAACAGCAGAAAACAACAACAAAAGCGATGATATGCCAAACCTGAAAAAATGGCACGATCTGGTAAAAAATATTTAAAATGTAAATTTTGAAGCCTTGCCAACATAATGAAAGCATGTTAAACAAGATTGCATAATTTTATAGTTAAATGGCACTGGGATTAAAAATTGCAGTTTTAATGGGTTTCAATGGGGCATTTTTGTCCAAAACGACGCTAAGAGGGAGTATTTTGTGTAACTAGTGCAAAAAATATTTTTTTAAAGAAAATGGGGTGAAATATTAAAATTCCACACCTGTGGAAAATTTTATGCAGTTAGCATTAACACAGACAAAGTTATCAAAAAAACAAAACTGAAAAAGCCAAAAATGTCCACAAGGATGCACAAGGGTTAAGATTACCTTTTTACTCCACAGATGGTTGGGGATGAGGTTTGGGTTAGGGGGTTGAGTTAATAAAATGTGCTTTCCGCTTTAGTGTATTATATAATTTACAGCTAAAAACAACATTACGACTTGCCTTTGGTGCCCCTTTGCTGACAATTTACCTGGTAATTGGAGCTCACATGTGTCCTTGCATTGAAAAACACTTTCCGCTCCAGTCATTGGGGCAGTGCTTCAAATTTCAGTAAGTACATGCTGAGTTTAGCTTAAGAAAAGTCTACCTACTGTTTCCAAATTCACTGTGAGATCAGTCTACTTTAGATGTGTTGTGTCACTTTTGCCGTCAATAAAACCAAAAGACATTGGTTCTCGTTAACAACAACTTAAATTTCAATCTGCTCCTTACACAAAGCTATGGTAGGGCTTCAGAATGATTGGAATATAGTGCATAAGTTATTTAACTTCTTTTATTTTGCTTTTTTTGTCCTTTTGTAGACCTTTGCGGCATAAATCATCGACTTTCATTGTATGGAAAACAGAAACTTGAACATTTTGCATAAGATCCATAGGTGGAGGGTGAACAAACTACAGGGTGAGGATACCCCTACACACAAAACACCTTAGAGTCTATTAAAATAATAAATAATAATAACAATAAACATTAAAAATACATTCCTTGCATCCAGAGCCTTTCATTAAATGCAAAAGATTTTCCAAGTTGCAGGTACTACCTACTGTAAAACATTTGCACTCCATGTTCATATTTCATTGGGGGTTAATAACGTTATCGACAATGTCCTGTCCGGTGCATTCTCGATAAGCATTTTTCACCCAAACAAGTGTCTTTAAACTTCCCTCAGAACAACTTCACTCACACAAATCTCATTACTGCTTCTGCATCACACACTCACTTTTAGAACGAGCTAGACAGAGGCTCCTGATTTTCGCCGTCAAGATTTCATTCAAGTAAAAATTCATCAAGATAAATAAAATGGTTGGATGTAAACAGCCGGATCTCACATAAAGTTCGGCAAGTGTTTGCTGATTTTTCTTTAGCCGAAATCGGTAAATGTTGAACGGATTTGAAAACACTGCCTCCAGAGGTAGAGTTTCAGAGCATATAAACAAGTGTGACATCCATTTTTTTCCTATAGAGTTCGCGAGAAGCCAGTTTTCATCTGAACAGGATTTTTGTTTTGTTTTTACAACCAAAACCCATATCTAACCCATAACCTAACCATTAGTAGAGACAAAATGCAATGTTAGTGATAAAAATGCAGCCTCCATATCACGTTCGTGATTGTTTATACAAGTGTTATTACTTCCTCGTTTGAATGGGAATTGAACTGTGGTCTCCTGTGCAACTGACACAATGCGCTACCAGTTGTGTCACAAGGGAAATTAATAGTTGTTGAGCCATTCCAAATAGGTTCAATGGGAGATGGGGCATGTTAGTGAGTCGGCATTCTGTTGCCGATCCTAGGGTATCGTAACTTTTTGAAACAGCATGCCGTCTTCCTGTGTGATCATGTTGATATAAAACAGTTTCCACTGTTGCTGACAGGTTAAAATCACTATGGTTAAGGGGCAATTCCTGATGTGACATTTGCAGCAAAATTGTGAAATGTATCTTCCAGTATAAAGTGTTCATTACCAGTGTATCGAACCATTTGTATGTATAACCATGACATCCTTCAGATACAGTCCAGACATTAGAAAATGTTCAGTATAGAAATTAAGACATTCTCCTTGCACATGCACACATCGATCGGCCAAGCGATGTAAGATGAATTTGGCTACAGCAACTGATCTAGAGTCAGATTTTCCCTTCTCACTAGTGATTAAGGTTTGGATTGTGGTGGGGAAACTGATCCTAGACCAGCAGTTCAAGCAAAAAAAATAAATTGGGGGTAGACTATTCCTTTAGTATAATATTTCAAGAATATTAGTGAAAGTTATTGGTATTGGTGGCAATACTGGAATTTGGCTAGGATATCAGTCATGAATTCAAATGCAGGCAGATTTTCAGCTTTTTGTTTAGGTTGAGATGGCTGTCTGCTTTTGTGTGCAGGTGCGTGCGAGGCAGAATGGATTGAAAGAAGTGCGGAAGCCAGTTTTCACACACACCAGTAACTGGCGAATACTCTTCTCACCCACTGAGCGTATAGCTTCAGCTCTGTGTGAGGCATGTCTGCAATGGTGCAATAGCTGCCTGCATTTGGATTGAATGCAGATTGATTATTTCAGGGGGTTGTGTAGCAGCTGCTTTTTGTAATGAGGAACATTTGCAGTTGCTCGTCGAGGTCTGGTCTGAATTAGACAACTCCGCCCCAAACAGATACTGACATGGGCTAAAAATAAAGCTGAACTGATGAACTGAGACATTTTCAGTAACACTGTTCATGTAGCCTGTATATGCTGTGCATGTTTATGGTATTCAAAATATCATATAAAACACATGAAAAGCTGTAATATCTTTTCATGAACAATTGTAACCACAACTAGATTTGGCACTTTCCCATGCAAAATTCACTTCCATTATGCAAGGGTGTTGTGGGTGGTTACTAGGGCATTGCTACTCAGTAGAGAAGTTGTTCTTTGTGCCTTTTAGGGAGTTGCTATGCAGTTGCTAGGGTTTTCTGTGTGGTTGGTAGGGCATTGCTAGTTGATAACTATGTGGTTCAAGCCTAAAGAGCCCACTCCAATTCCCCATGATATTCTGTCCATAGATGTGGCTTGAATCCCTCCTTCAATGCAAGTCTATGGGAAGCTTTTGCCCATCTTATTGTGAACCAGGCAAAAATCCAAAATTGTATCACTTAGAAAAGCTATACTGTATCTCACCTCTCCTCAACAAAGTCAACAAATCATTCATTTCTGTATGTAACGGTAGCCAGCTGGTACGTGATAGTTGTGCACTGTTTAAACCTCACTCTAATGACCTTAAGAGACGCACTAGCAACTGAGGCTAGAGGCCATGACTTTTGTAGCCACCTTGCTAGCCTTGCTAGCATGCCCATTATGGGGATCGCCAGTTTGAATCCTGCTTGGGGCGGGTCAAGTAGGACCGGTGAAACTGGTGCCGTGACCTGGATAGGAGTGAGATTTAGGGGTTGAGTGTAACTGTAGCCAGCTGGTACGTGTGGTACATAAGTAATTTATCTGCTCTACTCCAGATTGCAAGTCCACCAAGACAGTATTTTATTTTACTATTTTTGTTTTGTTTACTTCCTATTGCTGTGCAGGCTCGAATATGCAGAGACAACTTCATGTTGAGCCATTAATAGATACATTTTCTCGAAAACTGTAACTTTTTCTTCAGCTTTAACCCTCTGGGGTCGACGGACGCGTCGGCACGACCTGCTGGATTTTTTCATCATTACAGCAGAAGCAACATAAAATTCTCTGTCATTTTTGGGCATACAGATAAATGTAAGACATCATTAGAGACTATAAAGGGTCTACTTTTATGTGTGTACACTCACAATAACAACAAAACCTTGTGGATTTGTAAAATAAAGAAAATAAAAAGGTGCACTTACAGCTGTCTCTGTGTTCACAAGCATATTTCTTAAACATGTCACAAAAATGAACTGAAACTCTGTGAATACTTATCACACAAACATGAAACATATGTCTAAATAAAGCTTAAAATGTCTACTTTTAAATAAAACAATTCAAATTTAAAACAAATATTCTCCTGCAAAGTAATCTGTATGAAACAAAGTGATGTACAGTTTCTCCTGGCTCAACTAATTATCCCTAATGTTATCATACCCACCAGCAGAGTGCGCCATTGATACGATAATGTGCTGAGACAATCAATGCAAATGGTAAACGCCCCAGACTGTGCCTTAAAAACATCAAGTTCATTCACTTTTCTGCGTGTTTGGAAGATCGCACGATACACAGGCGAGGAAAGTCCTGGATAGTGAGGAAGCGTTAACATTTTCCACAGAAGAAGAGCGGGACTCTGATGAACGTTTGTATTTTGAAGAGTGACTTGATTCAGCCAGGATACAATTTCAGATGAGGAAGTAATTTAGTTTTACTTGCATATTAGTTGACATGCTATTTTATATAAACATGTACATATTTTACTAGTGGGACTGTTTCCAGACTTGTCAGCCAGGATTCAGAGTATTGAAATTTGACATGTAAATGTTGTTTCAGCTAAAGCAGGTATTTAAATTGTATGCTGTATGATATAAATATGATATATAATATGATATAAAAATAATATGAATGTTTAGATTTATATTTTAACTAGTGTTTATGCTGCCTCATTATCATCAACATCAACAACATCAAAATGTGATATAAATATGCCCATATTAGAAAATAATGATTTCTGAAGCATCATGGTACACTGAAGACTGCAGTAATGATTCTGAAAATTCTGATTTGATCACAAATTGTATTTTACAATATATTCAAATAGAAAACTGTTCTTTTAAATTGTAAAAAGAGTTCACAATATCACTGTTTTTACTTTATATTGGATCAAATAAGTCTTGGTGAGCAGAAGAGACTTCTTTTAAATGGTAGTGTAGGTCTAAAGTTAAGTAAAGTATTTATGTAAAGAAAATGTATAGTCAGATTACTTTTAACTTAAAACTTGATTTTGATCATTAAGTCTCCTCACATTCATTCTGTTTCTGTCACATTCTTCATTGATAGGCCCAGGGGAGGGGTCTTTTATCTCCTCAGGTGTGAATTACAATATTCATGATAGTTCACACCTCCTAGTATATGACCTTTCAAACACTAAAAGTGTCTTACAAAAGTTAAATTACTAAATTGTTTTGTATGAATGAGTGATCAGGATGGTTTTCACATAATTTTGTAGCAAAAACTCTAGGCTACATGATCCAGTTCTCAAAAGTGTTGTGGACAAATGCTTAGTATGTGTTATATGGCCTTATTTCAATGACTTAAAATGTTTGTTTTTTCAAAAACCATGCATAAATATTATTTTCTCAAAAATACAAACATGTACACACATGTTGCTCACATATTATTGTAGCCCAGTTTGTGCTGAATACAGTGTTATCAGACTTTAGTCAAAACTTCTCCAGGGCCCAAACACCCTCAGACCCCAGAGAGTTAAATAAGTATTAAAGTAATATAATATATGTATAAACATACGGCATGCATAATTTTTACAAAGAGGTGTTTAATACAACATTATAATTTTGTATGTTTTAAGATGCATTATTTATACAGGCTTCATAGGATGTGAATATTCTGTGATTACATGCAAAGAAAGCACAGATATCACAATGATCTGTCAGTATGCTGTAAATCAGACATGACAAATGTTATGAAGCGATTCCATTGAAATAACCTTTCAAAACATCTGGTAAAGCTGGATACTAAAATTCCACATGTCTCCTTATATTTGGAACATTAATACAGGTTTATGAATTATTGGCATGCAACTTATAAGGTCATATCAAACAAGTAGCTGTGAAGCAGCATTATAAAATTCACACTGCAAAACAGTGGGCACATAGCTTAAATCTGTTTTGCAAATTTTTGCATTCAGCCACATTTTTCTCACTTGTCACAACAACTCAATGCTCCTTTCAGAACAACACACCTCTTTGCTGAAACACAGTTCCTTTTGGAGAGGACCAGGGACAGCAAGGGGTCTAAATCTGCTAGAGAATGTCACTTGTGGAAAAAAAGCTCTTTATTTTGAGTACTCTTCCTAAAATAGCTCTGTCTGTATCGAGAATGACCAATGGGATTCAACTGCTCTTTCACATACAGTACAAGCCGTTTCATCTGTCACCTGAATTAATGGCTTCTCTCTTCTCTCTAGAGCTGCCATAATGAACCTGAGCTTTCAATGGAATGTTAATGAACGTATTTTGACACAAAAATATTATCAGATGGTGAGGTTTTTTTTTTTTTTCTTCACAGTAACTGATCAGGGATCAGAAATAAGAGTTTGGCATAGACTGTAGATGTTTGAGAGTGTAGAAGGCTCGCCACAGAATAATAATTCAAGAAAAGTTAATTGTGATGAAGTTTATTATCAAATAAAATATATTATTTAATTTACTTTAATAAATTTACTTAATAAATTAAGCATTCTTGTAGGAGCATTCAGATTTTTTGCATTTTGACATTATCTTCATGATAATGAAATGCATCTCCTCCTCACCACCCCCAACCTCCAGCCAATATATATATATATATATATATAAGCAATATCACATGAGCAAGAGTGTGATATGGCCCTACATTAGCACTGCTGTGATACGGCCACAGTTAGTTATAGCATGATTGTGTGTGTTATATTGCTTATATACAACAGTTCAATGAACAAGTACATTTTATAAAATGAGGAAAAACTGAGTACGGTCATAAAAAACTAATTTGTGCATGGAACTACTTTCTTGCAGCGGACCAGAATCTGCCGTTGCTGGTTCAAACCAAATGATGCGTCCAAGCCTTCGTTATTAATTCAAAAATGTCCCTTCAGAAAAAGTATTTGAGCTTGTGCTGTTTCTAACAAGTTATTGGATAAACAAGGATGTGTGTTTGTGTGTGTGTGAGAGAGAGCGAGAGAGAGAGAGAGAGAGCGTGTGCGCAATCACCTGTTGCCACACCCAAGCAGAGATGCTGTCAGCATTCTGATGATCAGCTTTCTCAGTGGTAAAATAGCCGTTCAAGTGGGGTATTCCTCTCTATTTCACGATAGCCGGTGCATAAGAGTCATTCACTATAGAAACCTCAATGTCCTCCTCCATTTTAAACAGCACGTCTTCTCCAATTTGGAAACACCGGTAAGAGGTAATCGCCTTGAGTTCTGTAATCAATCAGTCCGTTGTGTCTCTCAGCTGTGAATGAGCCTTAATGCTGAAGTTGTTTGTTTAAAGCTATTTCCTAGCTTTAGTTATATTACTGTACACAAAAAAATATATATTTTGCCACCACCTGCTGGCTAACATGTGTAATGAAAAGTTATTTATATAAAATGAGACACACAGCCTACAGTAGCTCTTAACACATCTGCACTGCTCTTTCACTTTTGTTTAAAATGGCAAGAAGACAAGCGGAGTGATACACACACAGTGAAACGTCCGAGTGCTGATGGTGAACGTCTCTCATCCAATCAGATTCGAGGACCGGAACTAACTGTTGTGTGTATATATATATATATATATATATAATTATTGTTAATATTATTATAATAATTATTATTTTTAGTCATTACTCTCATCTCATACATTTATCATTACTATAATGTGAAAAACATATATATACTTTAAAGGTGAAATGTGTAAATGAATAAGCCCCAAACTGAATTCTATGGACAAAGCAAACACAAAGAGCAATGTTTTGGTAGTGAGGTTAATTGTCATGAACTTTTCATATATCTTTTTATTATTATTAAATAAATGTGGGGGTGAAATGTGAACGGTCTATGTTTACATGAAATTCACCATTAAAGGGTCAGGATGTCATATCTAACGCGCTCGCTCGCTTGCTCACTCACCTAAATCTTCCCCTCTCTCTCATATGTAATGCTGGAACATCCAAATCATTTGGAAAGTTCATGTAATGAACTGATTAAACAATTCACTTATATTTAGCATTAGGAACTCCAATTCATTTTAGTGAGTCGGTTCGTTTGGACGATTCAAATAATTGAACTGCTTCACATAAAAGATTAATAACACATCCACGTATCAGACCGCTTATCCAGGTATCACGAGCCATCTTTCCTGCTCCTCGGCTCACTGTGAGATCTTTAGAAGTAAGCTAATAAAATAATTTCAACTCAAATCAGTGTTTTATGTCTATTTATATATTTATTTGGCAAGTAGTGTTGTCATAAGATGCAAAATGAGCAGTCAGACATTCATTATTTACAAAATAATCACCATCAGAACTGTTCTTCTCACATAATTACATAATTTCGATGCAAATCAATATTTTATGCCCATGTATTTATTTATTTGGTTCGTAGCCATGTAATAAGCAGGATATTGTACAGTCAGCCAGTTATCATCACAAAATAAACCCCTTCAGGGTGATACAAGATCCTGATCTCTCTGTCTGGGTTTGTTTTGCGATAACAACCGGTTGACTGTACATTGTCCCTTACCAACAGCAGTGTCATTTTGCAATATAGAGTACATAAGGTTGCCATTTGTATCACAAATATTTTCCCCCCTAAAATGTTATCCTTGTCCATTATACGTATTTGTATATTTTTGTGTGGGTAGAGTTGTTAAGACATTTCAAATTTTTCCACCAAACATGGAAATAACCCATATTTGTGAATGAAATGGGATAAGCACCAAGAGACAGCTTAGAGGGACACAGAGGAGAGTGCTCAGCGCCTCTGGGACATTCAAGCACTCCAGAGGAAACATTTACGGTGGTAGTGAGTGATCCCCCTTGCGCAGATTGGAGGAGTGGCGCACGGCTCCATATGAGCCGGCACTCACATACACACAAGAAAGAGCAGGCACAGGCAGAACTCTGGGGATGTGGCCACGGGGAGGAAGTGTTCCTCTGTCACCAAGTTCTTTTGAGGCTTAAACGTCTGGAAAATTCTGCAGCAAGGAAAAACATAAATATGAGCAGCTGCATTGTCCTTTACCTCCCGTAGTGTCATTTTGCAATATAGAGTACATAAGGTTGCCATTTTACAAGTGTATCACTTTTTTTTCCCCTAAAAAAAACATTTTATCCTCATCCATTATATGTATTTGTATGTTTTTGTGTGGGTAGTGTTGTTAAGACATTTCTAATTTTTCCACCAAACATGGAAATAAGCTTTTTTTTACACTGTCACCCAAAAGTCCTTTGTTTTCAATGTGTCTAAACTCTTCAGAATACAATGGAATATACTGTATATATATATCAGCCATTTAAAAATGTTAATTATGAATACAATTATCATTTGTCAATTTTCTTTAAAAAAAAAGAAAAGAAAAGAAAAGTTGGTTAATATAGAGTAAGCATCTAGATTTCACCTGTGCCTTTTTAACACATATATGCATTTTAGGGGGTAGAAGAGTACCTTGATGTGGTTTAACTTCTTTAAGTTATGAGTAACTTGTAGATTGGGAAGCTACAGTTTCAAAGTATCTTCATCAGAACTAGTGATTTGAATACATATTACTTACCTTGTGCACTGTCCTTTTATTTTTCGATTTGTACACCTGCCATTGGGAAATGTTAAGGTGTATCATTACATTTGTTTTAGCCTGAGTCTCTCCCTCTCGCTCTCTCTCTCTCTCTCTCTCTCTCTCTCTCTCTCTCTGTCACTCTATCTCTGTTTTGTATGCTACCTTCATTCTGTCAGCTATGTTTTGCTTTCACACCTCAGTCCCTCTCTGTTCCTCTCCTGTCTTTTCTGCTTTCACTCTGCTTCTCGCTCTTCCTTTATCTTCCCTCGCCACATCTCTGTCCTATTCACCTTCTCTCATGCAAGAGCAGGCTGTCTCTGTAGTCTCTCTTATCTTTAACCTCACTGTCTTTGGCTTTCTCCCACTTTTTTTTTTACCTTTTGTGCTCAATCTCGTGGCACTTAGTGTTGCCGTCACCCAGAGTGTTTCTGAAGTGTTAAAGCATCAAAACTGGCAGCACAACAGCCCCATAATCGCCTATCATTGCTGGTTCATGGACAGTGACTCTCATTCTCTCTCCTTCCGCCCCTCCTCCCTCCCTCTGCCGTGTTTTCACTCGGGGGCCCCGCTGGCACCGCCTCCCCAGCTACATTCGTAGAAGGTGAAACAGCCACAGATGGTGCTCAGGCTCAGAAACAGTCGCTCTTCTACAACTGTGTTTGAGTGAAAGAGCGTGAGTGCCAAGAGACAGCTTAGAGGGACACAGAGGGGAGCGCTTAGCACCTCTGGGACATTCAAGCGCTCCAGAGGAAACATTTACTTCAGCAGTGAGTGATCCACCTTGCGCAGACTGGAGGAGCGGCACACGGCTCCATATGAGCCGGCACTCACAGACACACAAGAAAGAGCAGGCACAGGCAGAACTCTGGGAGTGTGGCCACGGGGAGGAAGTTTTCTCTGTTAACAAGTTCTTTTGAGGCTTAAACGTCGGGAAAATCCACAGCAAGGAAAAACATCAATATGAGCAGCTGCAGGAAACGATGCAAGCGTGAGATTCTGAAGTTTGCTCAGTACCTCTTCAGATTTATCACTGGTACACTCAATGCAGGTAAAGTTTTAAGTAATTTTCCAAATGTTTGGAGCAATTAATTTTTGGCAAAGTGATGATATTTTTCTTTGTAAATATTAGGCTAATCGATCAAATCACTATTATTGTCACAAGTGCAATGATGAGTGGAAAAAACCTGGGTGCATGGTTCATTTGCAGTGATATAAGAAGGTAATATATAGAATATATAGAATAAACAATATATTCACAATATTAACTTAATACATTGCAGACCAGTGTTGGGAGTAACGCAATCAAAGTAACGTGTGTTACTTTATCAGGTTACATTTCCGAGAAATGAGTAAAGTAACGGAATATTTTTTGTTTAAGACCATAATATCGGAGTTACTTTTTAAATAAAGTAACATGTTGCTTTTGTACAAGTCTACTCTCCCTGTGTTGCGAGAAATCAGGAGTAAAAGTGTGCAAACTTTGGGGAGGAGATGTAGTGCAGGATGGGCATTTTATTTCTAGTGTGAGGCCAGAGACTATGTTGCAGAGACGAATCACTTCTATTTAAATGAATGAGAGAAATGGTAATGCCCAACCTAGAATCTACAGTCAATGGATATAGAAAGTCACCTTTTAGATACAGACATCACCTGTCAATCAACTCGCTAATGTGCATAGCATTACGTGTTTTAACGTAATATGAGGTCAGTAACATTCGGTTGAGTGAAACGCGATAGATTCATGTGTAATACACACTGCATTAAAAAAAGCAGTGAATGCGTTTAGGCAGAGGGATTATAAGACTAGTCTTCCACTGGCCACGACATGATACACAGGGTGAATTACTCCCTCAATTCACTGATTTATGCAGCCAAACTGCTCAGTGTTACAGCTAGGAGAATGGGATGAGAAAAGCTGACTCTGGATCAGTGACTCTATGCAACGTTCTACATGGTTTGTGTAAGCAGTGAAAATGTCTTGGTTTCTAAAAATATTCTACACTTTTGTTTTATAATTAACAAGTAGTTTGATTCATGAAGTCTGTTTTTATGACATTTTGGTAGCATTAATTACGTTTACATTTAAGTTGCATCAACATGCACCTTTGAAGTTGTATGTGATCAACCAGTGGCGTGTGTATGCACCGTGGATCAACTCAAAACAAGCGTGCACATTCATCAGACTTATTCCTTGAACATATTAGGCTGGCATTCCCCATTTAATTTTATCCTGACTGATGAAAAACATCTTAAGTTGACTCTGGCATTGTCGATGGGCACAGTACATTTTGACATACATGATGCAGGTTCAAGTGTTGGACTTTGCTGCTTTAGGTAAGACAGTGGTTATTGTTCATTGTTCATATTGGCTGCCATATTGGTGGAAAAACAAATCATACATATTCATGGTATTGATTCATGGTATTGATGTGTTGTAGATTAGCTAGCATGGCCTGTAATGTCTCTTGTATGCAATGCATGGCTTATTTGTATGGAATGCCTAGCAGCATAGCAGAAGAGAAAGTGACTTTAAGAAAAAAGTAACTCAAAAGTAACACAAAATTAACGTAATGCTTTGCCTTCCATAAAAAATAAATCTATAATTAAGTTGCTTTTTAAAGGAGTAACGCAATATTCAAACAAGTTACTTTTAAAAGTAATATTACCCAACACTGTTACACACTATCCATAATGTACACATAATCCTTAGATGTTGTTTTTGTCGGATTTATGTGATATATATTACCATTTCTTTCTCTATATTTGAGGAGTACATTATTGCATTTGTAATAATGTACTGTATATAATACTTTACTTTGGTGCAAGTAACCATTATCCATATATTATAAATTGAGGCAGTGCATCTCAAACAAACTGCAGGCATACCTTAACCTGATTTTGAAATTTGTTATATATCTTCTCCTTCCTAATCTCTTTAATCAGGTCAATTAATCCCAGTCCACTGTCAATTAGGATGAGGCAAACAAATTTTCCCCATCATTTGCCAAATATAAATTGATGTGTCAGCTCTTTTGGGCAGAGATGGGCCCTGCTCCATATATTGCAATGTATTTACTCATGATCCTGTGCTTGGGCCTGGTTAAGAGTATTGTGCTATAGTTTTCCCAAAGTTGCTTCAAATAATGTAAAATTGTGTTCCTCCTGTATATGTGCAGCAGATCATATTTCAAGACTTGGTAGGTACACTGCATGAAAACGTCAGTAAATCAAAACAAAAACAAAATGTGTTGAACTTGACAAATAGTTTACTTTTCCATGATTCAAGATAAGATGTCTTCTGTGGATGTTTTTGAAGCAAATGTATAGATACACTTGTGATGCTCTAATCTCTGAAATAAATCGAATTGTGAAAAAATAATAAGATACTTTAAATTTACCACCCAACACCAATCTTGAAATACAATGCATTTTGATCTATGTAGCTCTATGTAATATGAATAATAGTACTTAGTGCAAGATATTTGCTGCATATATCTTTCAGTCATTGCGGATTAAGGTCTAACAATTTTACAATGTAGAGGAATTAACATATAATCGTTAAGTTCTCATTTTGTAGTATGGACTGCAGTTTTCAGATTATGGTTGTGTTCGCATCAGCGCAAGGAAGTTTTACTGTAGCTGATTCAGGCAAAAACTGATGTATTTCAATTGCTGTGTACAGTATGTCTGCAGTACGTGTTTATGTGTCTGAATATGTGGGTGTGTTTGACAACAAACACCATGGATAGTAAAGACATTGCTTTGCTTGTCTTATTTTTATAAATATGATGCATTAAAGTGAGCTGTTAACAGAGTTTTTACATGCAATCTTTTTCAAACAGTAGTGCTGCTGTTGTAGATTTGTGTTGGCGCTCTTATGTAGTGTTTGATCACAATCACACACTAACAGACAAAGAAAGACTTATCCTCATTAAACCATTGTGTGGATTGGAGTCATGGCTTGGGGCACTTGCCTTGTAGTTGTGTATTGGTGACAGGTTGTTCAAGGGATGGTTCACCCCAAAATTAAAATGTTTTCATGATTTGCTCACTCTCTGTACTGGAACACAAAATATGTTATGTGGAATGTTAGCCTCAGCCACCATTCACTTTCATTTCAATAGCGACTGAGGCTGTCATTGTGCCTAACATCTCCTTTTGTGTTCTAGGACAGAAAGTCAAATTATTTTCTGGTGTCATTTTTTATCTTTTTTTGGGTGAACTAACCTTATTCTATTAATTACTTAATTTTAGTATAAAATATGCTAGCCAGTTTATAATATAACAGTATACTAAGCAGTTTATTTATGGGTCATTTGCCATAATGTGATGTCTTAGCTAAGGGTCTAGTTCCACTCAGTATGAATGCAGTGAATCTATATTTAATTCTGATTGGTCGGTTCTGCATTCAAATATTTTTGTATAATGAACGCCAAACTGTATATTTGACCGTTGTCACTGGCAACCAATCTCCTACACTTAGCTAGTTTCATGTCTCTCATAGCACTCCTAGGTCTCCATTTTATAACATAAAAAAATAAACTCAAATTAATATTTAATGCACATCATTTATATTTTTCTTTAGTAGCAATGTAATAAGCTTGATGTGCATCCAGCCAGGTATTGCAAACTTTTCCATTGCTTAAGTATAGATATACTGCTGTATTCATTAATAATCCCAGACCTTGCCAAATGGTCATTTAATTTAATCGATGTGTGGGTCAAATGCATCAAAAATTCATTTATCCTCATATTAGTGTCAGCTGTTTGGGGATGATTACCAGAAGATATCAATAATGAATATAAAGTACTGGAAAGGCTGTCTTGATCACTTCTGGGAGGGAACCCAATATTAGATATATTGCTGAGTCACTGAAAATGAGTGTTGATACTGATAACCTGGCAGACTGACACCTTTTCGGACTTAATGTTGCTGGTGCTTGCCTTCACTTGACATCCTTGATTCGTTGCTGTATTGATTCAACTGAGACAAAAAGACAATCTGCCTGTAGCTGGTAGTAAAACAGTGTTGTTTTATTGTATCCTGCTTTTCTCTGCTCACACTAAAAATAGAATGAAGGTGAAAACAAATGTAACTTTAAATTTAACATCAATGTCATCAAATGACATCAAAATTAGTGTTTTGTCACCTTTAGTCCAAGTGTGATTGCTTTTAGGTCATCCACGGATAAACTAGTGTATTCATACACATTGACAGAATTCACATTTAACAGTTAAAGGTACAATATGTAATATATTTACTATAACAAAGCATAAAATGATATTTATGTTATCCGAAATGTATGAAACTTGCTAAGTTGAAATACTGGCTTCTCCGAAAACAATGCTACAGCCAGTATATTCTACTTTGAAATGCCCATTCTGGTCCGCAATTTCTGTTTGTGTTTTGGCCTGTGTGATTCCGCCCACTGCCCATTTCCCAATAGTATTTTGACACCCCGGGTTGCCAGATTTGCTACAAGTTAGTGGTAAAACACAGTGTGCGGCAGCCATGGAAGCCAGCAATACATCTAGCTAACATTGACAGAGTTATAAAAAATACACATGAGCCGGTTTGTAATTTGCAAACAGTAAACACATTGCAAATGTGTACATTAGCTGATCAACTAACAGTGTAAGGCTCATCGCTTGCCATTTGTCATTTTGCTTGTTCCTGTTGCGTGTCCTCTACCTGGCAACCCGCATGAGCTTTGAGACTTGGGAGGAGGGGGTGGGGGAGACTACTCTCTCCAATATTTTGAATTTGGACTGCAGTAGCCATTTTAAACGCTTGATGTCAATGTTACATACTGCTCCTTTAAATATTATATAGTAAAGGTTTTAAACAGCCAGTTATTGGATGCCTGTTTAGCGAATTAACCTTTTTCAACTTGAATATGCAAAAAAATATTCTAAAAGAACGAGAGTGAATCTGTACTACGTTTACAGATGATTGTATAAAATCTAACTGTACATAATGCTGAATATATTGTTTTCTAATGCAAAGGGTCCAGATATTTGATCATCCTGATAATGCCAAATGTAAAGTCTGATATATCTAGTAAATTTATACTACCAAATATTATTTTACTGGATAAGCATACGCTACAATTAAAATATTATTTTTGAGAAAATAATAGTTTAGAAGCATGTAATCAGTGCATGCATGTCAACATTCCCGGTTTTACCAGGTTCTCCCCATTTACAATTTCCCCCGATAAACTCAAGATTTTCCGCATCCACACTTTGCTCATGTGAATGTGTTAGACCTCCAGGTAAGGTTGCCACCCATCCTGTAAAATATGGGATCATCCCATTTTAAATGTGATTTTTTTTTTTACCCATAAGCTGGTCAGATGGCATCACATTTTAACAAAATACAGGAACTAAAATGTATTAATTTTAATTAATAAATTCCATTAATTGAAGAAATAATCAAATATTAATCAATTATCAAAATAATCATTAGTTGCAGCCCTAATATGTCAAACCTATAGTTATGTGCCAATTATTGCATATAATGCAATTGCCAATAATCAAGAATTTGAATTATATTTTATTTAAATAATTAAGAGGTACTATAGGTATGATGTAAATGTCTTCTGTATGTTTATCCAACAAAAATGTATACATTTACTAATATACTTACTCAGTGGCCTGATTTCAGTAAAGGATTGGAAATGAGTATGTGATACGATATCTTTAGAAAAACAAGTCCTTTGTATTACAGAAAGATTTTGTATATAGAAAGACCGTTTCAGGGTTTAGCAAATGAAAATGGGACAACATTATGTTAGATGACAAAAAGTTTCTTTTTGTGGTGCCAATTGTAATGCAACTAAAAATGTCAAGCTCAAATGTTCATTTAAGAGTCAGATTTCCTTTATCAAGAAATTAACATACACTGAACATACTATAAGTAGGGTGCTTCTCATTTCTGAATTTGTTCATCCTCGTTTCCTTTGCTTGCTTCCTTTCCTCGCTTTCTTGCTCCTCCTTCTTAGGAAATGAGGAAATGATGCCAGAAAGTGAAAACGAGGATGGAGGAATCAAATAATCTTACTAAAACCTAATAATGCAAGATGCACTGTTAAAGTATGTTACAGTTCTTGTTTATTTAAACCGCAAAGCTGAAACATGAAATAAAAGTGTTGTGTTAGATTTGTGCATCTGGTGATTTGATAAAAAAAAAGTCTTCATCTCAGGATGCTCCTGTGCCTCCTTGCTCAAGTGTCCTGGGTAAGCTTCCTCTGTCCTAACTTCATTGTGGTGCATTTAGAGAATTGATACATCCTTGATCGGTTTCCAGGTCAAGGGTTGAGGACGGAAGAACGAGGAAACAAGGATGCACAATTTAAGAAATTAGAAGCACCCATAGAAGCTACTTAATTGTTCGAGAGAGGTGATCGATCACCTGAAAGAAATCAGTCAATTATAAAACCAGATCTGAGCCGGAGCCTGATTGGATTTGATGTGTAGAACATCACAATGGGACGCAAGGAAATCTGTGTCCGGGGAGAAATCACCTTATATTGGTTGCTCGGTTTGCACCCTGCACAATGAAGCAATTAGTCCATTTTTTATATTGGATAAGCTGCATAATAGAATTGCAGATTTGGAATTTCTAATTTCATGAATATCCTCATTTATGTAACTAATATGTTGTAGTCTTTAATTAATTAATCTGGTTTACTTTGCCTTTGTTTAAATAGAAGGGTAAATGGTTGAAGCCAGCTGGGTTTCCATCCAACTGTTTAGCATTTGTTTAGGCGCATCTCTAAAAATTTGACTAAAGAAAATGTGAATCATTGCACATTTCCACTTCATCATGGGGTCATCCGTTTAGGGGTGTAATTCCAAAAGCATAGTTAGTCAAGTATGTTCGCAAGTTCCATCATTACCAACATACTGTAGTGCAACAATTTGGTATTTCAGTAGTTCCAATGAACATTCGCAAACAGCATCACACAGTTGTGTGGTTGGAACTACAGCTCTCCACCTTGTGGTTAGAAGCAGAATTTCTTGTTAGTGTGCTGTGTGTACATCACAGGCTTCTATGTCTTTAATTCCATACATATATCTTTCATTCTGTCAAGACTCTGACCACATTTACATGCATTTAAGACAACGGCTTATTCCAGGGTTTTGCAGAAAGCGATGTTATGCATCCCCTTGCATAACATCATTAATTCAATTTCTTGTAAGCAAACTTGCGGCAAATTGTCCATTGTTGCCAAAGGTCTGCCAGTTCATCACTACCGGCGAAAAGCTGCAAACTGCTGGCAAACATTTGCGGCGAATCAAAAGCTCAAAAATAACGAGTGACAAATTTGCTGCAAGTTTGAAAGTTGGCCATGAAGAAAATTAAATCCTTTAGCACATTTGCAAGGTTACAGCCTTGGATATATAATTTCTTCAGTTGTTATACTGTAGATGTGAACAACCCATTACATTATACTGTAGCTTAGCATTTTATAGCATTTATATATCTGTGGAATCTCTGGGCAGAATGAAACACTATGGACCTTATTTATGAGACAAGGTGATAAAACCGTTATTACAATTTTTTTTGCATTCAATATAATGGGACGATTTACTCAAGATTGGATTCATGTACGGTTTACAGACATTTGTTCTGCTCACATTTCCTGAATAAAGCCCTGTGGTTTATTCCTTTATGTGCTCCGGTAATTTGGGAGCCCCATTTATGTCCAAAGCCCAAGGGTGCCCCTTATGCAATTCAAGATTTTATATAGATTTTATTGGACCTTGTATAGGCTTGGTCTTAAAGACACACCCACCTGCTGGCGATGCCAGTTGGAGGATGGAGACATGGTCCAAGTTTTTTGGTGGTGGATTGAGATCCAGGAATTCTGGTTGAAGGTTCAGAGTTTTATGTGTGACGTGGTGGGCACTCAGGTTTCATTTTGCCCCAGACTCTGTGTTTTGGGCGATGGGGCAGTCATCGATGTGAGGAATTGTTACATAGAGAATTGGGTTTGAACCTGTGTGATGATCACCAGGCAGATTATTTTAATGGGTTGGGGGTCAGATGGTGTGCCCCCATTTTGGGAGTGGTGCACGGAGATGGGAATGTGGCAGCTTTTGAAGAAGTGTCATTTGGATGGGGTAACTTAGATTTTATTGTTCAGAAATGGGGCAATTATGTTTTTGCTTGTCTTTATTATTGTAAGATTTAATAAAAAAAAAACATTATTACAAAGGCCTGCTTTTGGATGTTGAAGCCTTTTAATTTTAACACTTGATTGGCTCTTCATTTGAAATCTGTCTTTTTGTTCTCAATCTGAGCACAATGTAATGTGCCGTTTTTTTGTTATTCTCCATTTATCGCTCTCAGCTGTCACAATCATCCACCTTGGTAATATAGCATCCATTTTTAGGGGGGCAGGTCGAAATACTTGGCACAGGATGTGGAACAATGTCTGTCTTTTGTCTTTGGGGAATGGAAACAAAATGGCCTCTATTTTCTAATCTTGCCTATAAGCATCTGCAGAACTTTCTCTTGGATTATCACATTTTAGCTCTCAAGCAAACCTCTCAGGGGCACATAGTTTAGATATTTTTAGCATGATGCTCAGTATACTACTATAGATTTCAAGTGATTTGATTTGGTTTGTCTGTGAAATTTGTGGAGGTCTTTGAGGCTAAAAACCTTCAATTCCTTGACATTGTGCTCTTTTCTTCTTTACACTCTTGCTGTGTGAGGTATTATCAGCTGCTCTCACTGGACATAATTTACACATAAACCATTTACAGCTCTTTTTTTTTTTTTTTTTTTTACTTCTATGATATGTGGAAATATAAGTGTAATTGTGATGCTGTGCATTCAGTTTTTTTGGTTTTGCTTCACGACAGAATTTGTAGCGGACATCTAATGCAACTCAACATCTTTTTAATGTTTATTGTAAAAAGTAATACAAATGCTCTTAAAATCAGACAAAATGTATTAATAGTGCCATGAACTGCATAGATATGAATAAGTATTCTTACATAAAGAGTGGTTCTAGCATATTTTCGTTTCCATATCACTGAAACATTCAATATTGATATTTTGACAGTAACTAAATCATGAAGAATTTTACATATGAACAATTTTTAACACCTAATTCCTAAATGAATCCATTAATATTGAATTTGTGCAGCTAATCTGTTCATTTGATTTAATTTATAATCAATGAGATTAATTAAATGTTTAGTGCTATGACATTTAATTAATGCTGTTCATGTGTTTACCTAATTTGACATTACAATGGTTTCAATATATCCTGTGAAATTTCTGCCATCGTATTCAACTAATTTGAAATTATTATATCACATTAACTAAAGATAAACATAAAAATTAATAAAAATTCTGTAATTTCTGTAAAGCAAAATAAATAAAGTATTGTACTTAAAATTATTGGGGAGTGGGGTGGGGGGTCCGGTCCGGGTGTGCTTGTAGGGGGCAACTGTATATTATACCTTAAATGTCACATATAAAACATAATTTGCTGTTTTAATATTTGCGTACATGCAATTTTTCAAGACAATTAAAGGTGCAGTATGTAAGATTCAGAAATTAATGACACCTGTGGCCGTTAAGTGAACTGCAGCCAGCTACTTGTTGCTCGCGCTAGCGTACACACTAAATAGGAATGTGAGTGAGCGAGCACCGACCAAAACAATGACGTAATGTACAAAGAGACTGAATGTGATTCACCGACATCAAGCTGACAGATGAGGTAGCATAATTAAAATTACACAGTTATGATTGTTTTACTACAAACATTGAGACTGCATATTATATTTGACTCTTCAGTGCTGGAACAGGGCTAAAACAATGTGTGGATATATGTCTGACTATGCGAGACTGTAATTTGAAGTAATCACTTTTCTTTGCATGATTCATTGACTGCATTTATACTATAGCCTATGTCAGCATTAGCTAGCTAGCCAGCTTTATCAATAGCTGTTAGCTAAATTTGGTGGATGACGACAGTAGCTGTTTATAAAATAGAATGTACATTATAAATATGTTGACACAATTCAGTAATGATGTGATTTTATCACAACTGATTTTGATATATACCACAAGATCATGTAGATTTACACTCTACAACATCAGGAAGATAAGACCCTTCCCCTCTGAACATGCCACACCACTTCTTGTTCAGTCACTTGTCATAACTAGACTGGACTACTGTAACACTCTCATTGCAGGCCTCCCTGCATGCGCAATTAGACCTCTGCAAATGATCCAGAATGCAACAGCACATCTGGTCTTTAATGAACCAAAGAGAGCACATGTTACACCACTCCTTGTCTCTCTCCACTGGCTACCAGTTGATGCATGTATCAAATTCAAGGCTTTGATGCTTGCATACAGAACAGTCACTGGGTCTGCTCCAGCATACCTAAAAAATTTTCTGCAGAGCTACATGCCCACTAGAAGCCTACGGTCGGCTATAGAAAATTGCGTTGTTGTACCAACACAAAGAGGCAACAAAAAACTTTCCCAGACTTTCAGTTTTATTGTACCACATTGGTGGAATGACCTTCCCAACTCCATCCATGAAGCTGACTCACGGTCTGTCTTCAAAAATGAATTAAAACGCATCTTTTCCAAGAGCACTTAACCAGTCACAAAAAACTATATATATATATATATATATATATATATATATATATATATATATATATATATATATATATATATTGCACTTGTTTATGTTTTGAATATTATTCTGATGCTAGTGCCGCTTTTGTACCACTGTCTCCTTAAGATGATTCGTTTATGTTTTCCTCTTCTGTAAGTCACTTTGGATAAAAGCGTCTGCCAAATGAATAAATGTAATGTAAATGTATATCGATGGGCTATTGTTTTATAATATTTGAATGTATATATTTTCTGTATAACCAAGTTAAGTTACACTAATGAGTCTATTAGACTATTAAACTAATGAGTCTTTTTGCATTATCTTGAACATTGTTTAGCATTCCTTTAATGTGTTACTGTAGTTTACCTTGCTGAATTATTACAGATTAACATTGTTTATGTCAGTTACTGTGAACCAGCATACCTGACATTTAATATAAAGAGAAGATCGTTGAAATTATTTGAAAGTTACGAAGCAAGGTAGCTTGCAATTCGTCAGCGTTAGCAGGCAAGATCAAGTTATCTAAAATTACACAGATCAATCCTTATGGCACTATATAAACTTGCCTGTCCAATTCAGGGTCTGTTTTGATCCCCAAAACAAAACGAAGGTCCCTCCAGGAATCAAATGCCCTACCGATGTTCACTCTAGTTTTTGCTCAACCACGATCCCGCTTAGCCAGACAGGATTCATTATACATTTTTTTTGTTAGTTTTTTTTGGCTTACTCGGAATTTGTGTAGGAGTGCGGTGTTGTGCTGGGAGCTAGACTTTTGCTGGATTCCATCTCTAAGATAACGTTACCTAGTGTTGCAGTTTGTTGTCACTGTCTGAGGCAAGGCTCTCAGGAGCACGCATAAATGTCACATCCTTTCGATTTTCCCGGTAAAAGCGACCCGCTCCCTGCACATTTCCATCCACTACGTAATGCGCATAATCATGAGAGAGCTCCTCGTCATGATGTAGCAGCTGAATGCCCTCTCCCTGCTTTGGGGACAATTTTATTTTGAAGATTGGAGCAAGTATCTCATTTTATTAAATGCATCCAAGAGACACCGCAGAATAAGTGTAATATCTGATATAATGTGGGCTAAAATAGCTGTGCTGCCCACACAGTGCCAGTTTCCGTATACCTGGGAACGTCCGCTCTCAAAACTGTTGTGGCGTATTGTTAGTGACCCACTTTATTGACCAGCTGTGTGTTAAACACTTCGGAATGACAAGTGCTATCTTCAAAGAACTGTGTGCCAAGGTCGGACCTTTGGTGGGCTAGTAACATCAAGCTATCGCACGCTCATAACACATGCACGAATGGTCAAAACACGTCACCGTTTCCATCACATTAATGTGCATTTTAGCTAATGCGAAACTCTAGAAACTCCACCTCCTAGTGCATAAAATTTTAAGCAAATTTAGAACGTTTATTTGCATATCAAGCGTTTCCATTCAGGATTTATTATGCGCAATTACAAAATGTATATAAAAGTAGTTGGATGGAGACCCACCTAGTGTCTATGCGCATTCCTTATTGAGTGCGCTTGGTGTGCGCCTCTTTAGAGAATTAGAGAATGTTTGCTTATATTAAGCTCAATTCTCTGTTATTGAGTACACATGTGCCTCTCCCTTGTGATTGGTGCACCACACGTTAAGTGTTTGATTGATAAATGGTGTTCATAAAGATGATGTTTTGTTTGTTATCTTCCCTGTAAACTATTTAGTGCTTCACTTGCATTTTGTTTACAAGAGAAGCAGCAGGATTAACTCTGCCGCTTTGTTTTCTCTCTTTCTCTCTCTATCTCTATCTCTATCTCTCCCGGTTAGTTGCTTGTTTGCTTTTTATTATTGCACCTGTACCCAACAGTACCAATAATAATCTGTATATAATATTAGGTTGAAGTGCATGGATGTAGTGAGCTTGGTGTATAAGAGCCTTTCTCACTGAAGGTAAGGCATTTATTCGGGCTTTAGTGGGTGGTTTATAAAGGGTTCATAATAAATTTGCCATTGCAAGTGCGGTGTGGCCATTTATAAGGCTAGCTGCTGTTTCTTCATACTTGCTTCTTTACATCTTTTCCAGCATTTCATCAAAGTCACAAATTTGTTTTTGCTAATCTTGTTGGACTACATTTGTCTTGTTTCTGCCCTCGACAGTGCAAAACATTAATAAACAAAATACCTCATTATAAATAACATAAGTATGTTGTTCCAGAAGTGAAAACCTGACAGATACACATACAAAAAATATATTTTATAATGAATGCTGGCCAAATAAGAGCGATCTGTAACCAGTTAGGTTTAGGTGTATTCAATAACGCAAAACATAAATTCCAGATGGGGTTTTGTGGTGATAAAGTGGGAAATTACGCTGTAAGGGTGTGTTCACACTTGTAGTTCGGTTCTCTTGGTCTGGACCAAAAAAGAAAATGATACATTTAGTCCTGGTTTGTTTAGCCTTCACACTGGCATTTTTAACACTTAACCTAAAGATAGAAAACAAAAGGCATAAGGATAAGGTCACAACCTTATTGGACAGCGTTTATGACATATATTTTGCAACGGAACTTGCCGAACATCCAAAACAATGCTGGCTGCTGGGCTAAATGCGCTTGTTGGATGTATATATGGTGGTATTTTTACCAGCTGAGAACAAACTAAAAGGAGTCAAAACAGCCCCAATAATTCCTCCATTGCACACACAAACAAAGATATGCTGCAAGGACAGCTGACGGCAGTTCCGACGCCTGTACCAAATTGTAATGGCATCATAGCTCCTATGATGAGAAGAACCAGGTATGCTTGTGGTCAGTATTAGGCAAATTACTTCCTGTTATTTGTCCATTTAGACATCTTTGATCCATGCTGCGTTCATGTATCAATCGAACCACACCAGAGTTCACACGAAGGTTCGGGTGGCAGCGTTCAAATGAACCGCACTAACAGAATAATCAAGTTCATTTTAATCGAACCATATCTGCCAAGTGTGAACACACCCTAAGAGTAACTTAACTTATACTTACATTTACACCAGCACAAATAATCCACATAAGTAAAACTTAATTGGAGCTGGCAGGTCCAAAGAGGCAAGACTAATGCTGAACTTCTGCCTTATCTCCAGAAGTTGTTGGCTCATTATTCGTTTGACATTCGGTTTCTCCTACCCGCACTCTCTAGCCCTGTATATCCTCCCATTCTCTGGAGCAAACAATTTTATAAAGAAATTATTAGCACAATAATGTTAAAATGAAACTTTTACTATTCTACCACTCCAAGAAGGAGCCAGGCCTATTGACATGGGGTAACTGTTTTTAAGATGCCCTGTCAAGTTAAAAAACACATCTTGGGACAGCTGTGTTCTGTTCTATTTGTAGCACTGCATCTAGCTTTGTTAGCACAAGAAGGCGCTTGGTCTAATTAGCCCCTAACACATTCAACTAAACATTGGCAAATATTGTATAATGACAGATGAATTTATGCTAAAATACTGTAGAATTTGGATGGGTGATCAGTGTAACTTTTGCTCACTAATACAATTTCATAAGCCTGTTTATTTAGCTACCCTAACCATACACAATTAAATGGTTAGTTGCTTTTTTATTTGCATTGCACTAGGGTCCGTGACCCTTTCAGAACAGACCTGTGGCCCATTTTTAGGTTACGACCCACCAATAGAGAAGCCCTGCATTCAAATATGGTACCGCGCTGTGGTGTCATCTGCCTGTGTGAACATTTGAACCTTTAGTCATGTCAGCCTAGTGTGTTTATTTGGACATTCTTTGCGACATGAGCCGTCTAGGTTTCCTCTATTTGGTTTCCCAACAGCTATTACCAGGTCATGTTCCAGATGAGACAGTGTACCTGGAGCCCATGTAATCCTTGAGCAGACACTGAATATTTAATCCAAGATTGCAGCTCATTGTGACTTAAGTATGCCTTATCAATTAGTTTGATAGACATACTCACCGCTGAGCTACTATTAAACAGCCTTGTACGTGTCCTCAGGATGCTCTCAGGAAAGATAGATGTGCAGTACTTAACCCCACTTATTAGTCTCAGTAGGTTTAGTATTGGGACAAAATCATTCTTTGCTTAAATGAACACGTGGATGACTAATGATGTAGGTTAGTTGCATTTTGTTTTGTGCATTTTAGCATTTTTTACTCCACTGTCTTACCCTATGAGACCCAATCATACATGCTTATTTATGTTGTTCATTATATTTATTGCCTGTGGTTAGCTTGCAATCACTTGTCAGATTGCCTGTCATCACTGAAACCACACCACACACAATGAAATATTAAACATGTCTTTGTTTTTAAACTGAGCAGACACTTTAAATGATCCTCAGGTTCTAGTCACTACCACAAAATGACTGTCTCCCGGACAAAGCAGAGGAAATAGGGCAGATTCTGCATATCATATTCTCATTACTAGCCTTCTCAATTCCACAATATAGAAATTAATCTTTTCCCGTCAAAATCATTGTTCCATAATACTTAGAGAAAGACCCTGGATAACAGCCCAGTGCAGTATTTCTCTTTTTCATTAATTTAGTCAGAGACTTATAGAAGTGGCTATTTCTTTATTTTGGTATAATACATGTACCACTATGCATGCTCTGCTATTGCTGTACTCTTCTAATTTAGTTACTGATGATAATCACCCTGTAAAGGGATTAATGGAAAGGAGGAGGCAAGAACCAGCTTGACAATATAAATAATATTTAATGACTAACTTAACCCAAAGACACACACACATGACTGACAGCTGCCCGTAAATGCTCTTTCTCTCTGACGCACCACCGTCCGCAGTCGGCCTTTATCCTTGGTCCTCACCACTCCTCCACCCTCTAACAGATGACAGCCACGCCTTCCAGGGCAGATCGGAGGTTGTCCTCTGTCCCCTGGTGGACAGAACGCACCGCTGCGTTCTCAGGGTACAGAAGGGGTCTCCCCCGCCCTTGGCAGGCGGTCAGCCGGGAGCCCTTCCCCGCTCGCAGTCGGTGGTCCTCTCTTAAACCCGCCATGTTTAGCTGCTGGTTGGGGTCTCCCCCCACCCCTGGCAGTGGCCCTGACCCAGCCCCGCCCTCTGCCCTGTCATACACCCAGCTAGAGTACCGGACATTCCATAATAATGTCACAACACAGTAATCCCAACGCATGTCTTTTTATACAGTACATTATCAATGCATACATGCATACCCCCTCATTAACTTGTGTTTTGCCTGGTTTAGTGCAACAAGAGCCTATGGCCTCCAGTTTGTGTCTCATTACAATCACAATCTAAATGGCATCAGTCACTGGTGATGTGATCACCAGCATGTTGACCTTTAGCGATGGCCCAAGTGGCACAGTTCACTGCCCTTTGAATCAACAGCCATAGGAAACGAGTCAGAAAAAAAAAAAAAAAAAAACGTGCATTACCTATGCAGAGGTGTTCTTAGTGTCATCAAGTAACTAGTCTATTAAAGGGACAGTTTAACCAAAGAACAGAATCTGTCATTATTTTCTCACCTTTATGTTGTTCCAAATCAAAATGACTTAAAAATGTTTAAGTAAAATGTTATCTCTAGGTATGACATGATTTAGATCACGGTAACTATATACATATCACTGTATACTTATTTTTGTTGTAAATTATACCTAAAAATTATTATTTTTTGATAACCATAAATTAATACCAATTTTGGATAGTACAGTCAATTAAATTCCTTAGACAATGTGAAAGGTATATACCTTTCACATTTTCTTTCTTTTGATTTAGAACTTGATATTGAAAACCAAAATATAGGATTATGCATAACTATATATATGAGCAATACGTGTAGCATCATTGTAAAAACAGCATCAGATTTTATAATACTTGAGTGAAAAACAAAAAAATCAAGCCAGTAACCAATATAATAAAACAGAGTTCAGACTTGCTTGGCACACATCTCATGCTGTATTTTTGCATTGCTTTGTCCTTTGTCACTTTTAAATGTAAATAACGTTAAGCAGTCCTGTCCACTAAATAGCTGTGCAATATACAGTATCTACCACTAAGTAAACGGTGTAGCATAATCCTTTCTGTTTGATATCTTGGTCATCCAGAAACACATTTTCCCATTTTAATTCAACTGTGCATATGTGGATTAGGATGTTTTAACATACAGATGTTAATAGTAAGCAACCTAGTATCATTAATTAAATTTACAATTAATAATTTGATAATAAAGATGTTTTCATAATAATATCAACCTCAAATTACTTGCTTTCCTCTCTGGGCTGTACTGAAATTATTACAGTGCATTCATAAAGTATTCAGACCCCTTCATTGCTAAAATGCTTTAAAAAATAAATATATAAATAAAAATCCCACATCAATCTACACTCCCCATAATGAAAAAGCAAAAACTTGATTTTTGATAATGTTGCAAATGTATTAAAAATAAAAAATTGAAGTATCACATTGACATAAGTATTGAGACCCTTTGCAATGACACTTGAAATTCAGGTGCATCCTATTTCTTTGGATCATCGTTGAGATATTTCTATATTTTGATTGGAGTCCACCTGTGGCAAATTCAATTGGTTGTAGATGATTTGGAAATGCACACACCTGTTTATATAAGGTCTCACAGCTGAAAATACAAAGAGAAAAAACCAAGCCATGAGGTCAAAGGCACTGCCTGCAGAGCTCAGAGAAAGGATTGTATTGAGGCACTGATCTGTGGAAGGCTACAACATTTTTTCGGCTTCATTGAAGGTTCCCAAGAGCCCAGTGACCTCCATAATTCTTGAATGGAAGAAGTTTGAAAGGACCAAGACTCTTCCTAGTGCTGGCCATAAGGCCAAACTGAGCAATCGGGGGAGAAGGGTCTTTGCAAGAGAGGTGACCAGGAACTCAGTGGTCACTCTGGTTGAGCCCCAGAGATCATGTGTGGAGATGGGAAAACGTGCAGAAGGATAATCATCACTGCAACACTCCACCGATCTGGGCTTTATGGCAGAGTGGCCAGACAGAAACCTCTCCTCAGTGCAAGACACATGAAAGCCTGCTTGGAATTAGCAAAAAAGCACCTAAAGGCCTCTCAGACTGTGAGAAACAAGATTCTTTTGTCTGATGAAACAAAGATTGAACTGTTTGGCCTCAATTACAAGCATCATATTTGGAGGAAACCAGGTACTGCTCATCACCTGTGCACTAGCATCCCAACCATGAAGCATGGTGGAGGTAGCATCATGCTGTGGAGGTGTTTTTTAGTGGCAGGACTGGGGGACTGGGGGACAGGACAGGGTTGAATGAAAGCTAAACACAGCAAAATACAGATATATTCTTAATGAAAACATGGTCCAGAGCACTCAGGACCTAAGACTGGGCTGAAGGTTCACATTCCAACAGGACAATGTCCCTAAGTACACAGCCAAGACAACGCAAGGGTGGCTTAGGGACACCTCTGTGAATGTCCTTGAGTGGCCCAGCCATAGCCCAGACTTGAACCCGATTGAACATCTCTGGAGAAACCTGATAATGTCTCTCCACCAATGGTGCCCATCCAACCTGACACAGCTTGAGAGGATCTGCAGAGAAGAATGAAAGAAAATCCCCAAATCCAGGTGTGCAAAGCTTGTCGCATAATTTCAAAAAAAAAAACTTGAGGCTGTAATCGCTGCCAAAAGTGCATCAAATAAGTACTGAGTTAAGGTTCTGAATACTTTTGAATACTTATTTTTTTACTTCCAAAGTTATCAAAAATCAGTTTTTTGTTTTGTCAGTAGATTGATGTGCATTTTAGCATAAGGCTGCAACATAACAAAATGTGAAAAAAAAAATGGAGGGGTCTAAATACTTTATGAATGCACTGTATATACTTTACTTTCTATATATCATGTTTGTGAAGACCATGAAAGATAAAAGGCATGTAGGGCAGAGACTGTGCTGCCCTCCCGAACTCCACAGCACCCCTCATATTTCCATTGGAAATCGGTGGTCAAATATGGTACTGCAACGAGCCCTCACTGAGTCACATTGGGGCTGAAATTAATCTGCCCAGAAATGTAGAGCCAAAGCAAAGGTAACTTTAGTATTAGTGCAGTGTGACACATTGCGATTTGGTGAGTGCTATCAATGAATGTGTGTGTGTAACAGCATGTCGTTTCTATTGCAAATTCAAGACAAGCTGGCCATCAAACAACTTGTCTTTTGACAAACTATTTGTTTGTCTGGCTTGTCATGACCAAGTGTATGACATTGTATCTATTGTATGATGAAAAATTGTATGTCAAAAAGCCTTGGCTCTCTGTTGTGCGGAACTGAATACAATTTTATGTTTCCGATATTTACTTTTTTGTTCTTATTTAGCAAGGGGACGGGGATGCATACAGTAGCATAGGTGTTTGGGCAGTGGTGGCTCAGTGGTTGAGGCTCAGGGTTACTGACCAGAAGGTCGGGGGTTCAAGCCCCAGCACCACCAAGATTGCCACTGTTGGGCCTTTGAGCAAGGCCCTTAACTCCAGGTTGCTCCGGGGGGATTGTCCCTGTAATAAGTGCACTGTAAGTCGTTTTGGATAAAAGTGTCTGCCAAATGCATAAATGTAAATGTATGTGATTTGAAAAATTTCTACTGCAAACCTATTTACTACTAGACACTTACTGTGATTTAAACCATTATAATTATTATTATTAAGCATGTATTTAATTTTTTAGTTCTGTGAAAATGTGTAAATTGCATATAGTTCTTTTTATGTATGTAGATAGATATTTCACCATAGCTTTCTCTTCCTCTCCTCCCTGGGGTTTTTCAACAACGCTTAACATTATAAAACATTTTATTTCGATTTTGATCTTCAATTCAATATTCCAAGATAAAGTGTTCTTATTTATTATATTAGAATCAACATTATGTTCTAAGAGTGCTGACTTGAGGTGGAATAATGCAAGGACATCTGTCATCACGTTTGTTGTTTGAAGAATGAGTTGATTGAGTTGAATAATATATATAAATAAATGAAACCTACGCTCAGAGCAAGATCTGCCCCACCTATATCTGTGTCACGAGCCACTACTGCACAAAAAGTATATTAAAACACTTTTAATATAGTGCCTAACTTCTTAGGTGATTCAGTTACATTTACAAGCTTGTTAGAATTTAACCAAATTTACACACTAGCTCAACTGATAACAAGGTGTACTTGCAAATGTGATGCAAAAGATTGGGCTCCGAATCCTGCTGAGCACATGAGTCAAAATGTGATTCAAAAGTGTCATAAGGGGTTTTTCCACACAATTGTGGAACTGTACCTGAACTAAAATCAGTTAGTTGTGGAACATTGCCAATTTTTGTTCAATTCCAATTGTAACCCTAACCCGTCAACACGTTCCACAGTGCACAAACAAACTGTAATCAGTTAAAATGCCAAATTCTCACACCAATATATGTAGCAAATTTGGTATGATAAATGTTCACTGTACGGGTTAAAGTGTCGTGTTAATTACCATTATTTGTAAGGGTAATAGTATGCGTGATCTAGGAATTAAATTAAATGGTCCAATTTCTACATTACTTTGTAAGGAAATTTATAATGGAATCAGTTGCGTTTGACAACCGTTATAATTTAGATGAATGACAAATAAATAATTATTTGTCGGAAATAAATTTCTCCACCATTAAAATCGTTATACAACTTCTCGTTGTATCTGCTCACAATTTCTACTCTAGGGAATTAGCTTTAATAAGAGAATTATGATTAATTCTCTTATTGGAGTAATATTATTCTCATGGCTTATTGACAATAATATTGCTCATATAGGTATAGCTTTGAAGCAAAATCTTTTAGAAACAGGGATGAGATTATTTATCAGAATATAACACATGATTAACATTACAATCAATTTATCTGTTCGTCCAGCGAACACTCAGTATTGATCATCTATCAATTCTCAGAAAGGATATTTTTCGTGGCCACACAAAAATAACTCTTTCTTAGCATGGAGCTGAGATTGAATCATTATTAAAATTAAAAGCATCTTTTGTTAGAAAGGGGTTTTCATGTCTTATACTAAACCTATGTTCAGTTAGCTCTAGGTACGATACTTGCAATTGCCTTGGCTGTTGAGCGAGCCTGGATGCAGTCGCAGGAGAAAGGTTTGATGGTTCCTCGAGTCGATGGTGTTGAAGTTGGTATCAATTTCTTCAGTGTTGAAAGAAGAAATTAGGATGAACTGGGGTGTTCATTGACTCGAGGTAGTTGCACATGGCTTGAGGTGTTGAGGCCTGCCGGCCTTGGACCGGAGGGTCTTGGTCCCACACGACCAGCAACAGAGGGAGTCAGGAGAAAGAGAGAGGGTAAGAGGCGGGACGTGTCTTTTAACTTCTACTGGAGGTCCCTCCTCTAGAGTCTGGCTTGACCAATGAGAAAGGTTCAATTTCCAAGCTGGAAATATTCCTTTGTTTGGAAGCGGACTCATTTGCATGATTGTGGTTAGTTTAAGCCCCTTTATGCTCTGATTAATATAGGAAGCTTACAGTGCATGCTGTCAGAATTATATATATACCATTGTGCAGGATGTCACACAAGGATTAATTTGGTAGGAAACATGCTACTAAATAATTTTACTTTAGCTGGTAGTCCTGTCTTAAGTCATGCATAAAACTGTATACAGTACATAAAACACTTTACAAGACAGTAATGATCCTATACACAATGTACTGGGGATATTCATGTGAAATTATAGACAGTTTGTCTATAATTTAATGAAGTAAAGTCTGTCGTCCTGGGTATTGGGTCAATTTCTTATGGGGGAAAGAATGATCTGGCAACTTCCCCCGCTTGGAATGTTACTGGGGGTCCACTCTTTGCTGGTCCAGTGGCAGCAAAGACCGTGTAAAGGCTTGATAATGATCAGTGGGGGAGCAGACATAACAGAGTCAGCTTGGGCCTACTTGGACCTTTGCTTGTTACAGTCTTGAGACATCTGTTGGCTTATTCATTAAATAATGAAAGATTGTGTGTCTGATTGGTCCAGATTCTACAGTTTGAATGGAGTTTACTGACCAGAATTTTAAAAATGGCCTGTATCGGCTGTCTGATGATGCATTTTTCTTGACCAATGAGAAGTTTGCTGTTCTCTCTCCACCCAAATGGTTCCACTTTCAAGAAAAGTATCCCCTCAGGAGCAGATAATAAAAAGGTTCCTGGTTTGGTTTAAGGCCCTTTCCCACCTACAGTCCTAGTACTTTTCCCTGAGTATCTTTCTAGATGAGAACCCTTCTGCGAAACGGAACACCCGAGTGGACTTTTCCCCTGTTGCATTCACACATTACACAGAAGGTAATGCCCGTAATGATGTCATCCAGTAATAAAAAATTTTCTTGTGATGTCTTTGCACATACAATTCAATAGCAAGTACAACAACAAAATCAACAACACAGATGGAAGACACTGGGATTGTAGCTACACTTTTGTTAGGGCTGTTTTATACAAACCTTGGTTGCAACTTGGAACTGTCAGAACAGTTTAAAAAGCACCTTATTTCATACTACCTTCATCCATTTTTATACAGCCTCTGAAGGCAGCACTTTCCAGTTTTCAGATGCAGCTGGTATCTTCAGGTTACATTTTAAACTGGGAGCGTGGGGCGTGCTGTGCTCCTTGCTCGGCGGCGGCAGAGGCGCTCTTTAACCACGGTGCTCAGACTGATCTCTGTGTACAACATGCTGAAAATGCACTATAAACTTATTTATCTTACCTATTTTTCCTTTTTATAACACTTTTGGTTAGGTTTAGGGTTAGAGAGGCCAGTTTTGTTGATTTTAAAACTCGATAAAACATTTACCTTAAAAAAAACATGTTTGGGAGACAATTTATCTCTCCTTTAAGATTAAGATTCAACTTTATTGTCATTGTGCAGAGTACAAGTACAGAGCCAATGAAATGCAGTTGTTTTCGCATATCCCAACTAAGCTGGGGTCAGAGCACAGGGTCAGCCATGAAACAGCGCTCCTGGAGCAGATAGAATCAAGGGCCCAACAGTGGTATCTTGACAGTGCTGGGGCTTGAACCCCCGACCTTTCAATCAGTAACCCAGAGCCTTAACCGCTGAGCCACCATGTACTATTACAGTATTTTGCAAAAAGTCTGCAACAGCATAGCATATTATTTTAGAGCAGTGTATAATATAATAGCATACATAATGTATATATAGAATAATAACATATAGTTAATAATACACAAAAGGTAGTATAATATATAGGGCCGATATATTTGCACTGTTTGGCCGGTGCACTCTGATAAATTCTGTTCCATTGTTACATTTTCTAAATCATTTTCAAGCAGGCATACTAATGTCCAAGAGTACAATAAATCAAAGTTTTAGTAACCAAAATACCACTATGTTGTTTTTGTTTTTTTCACAGAATGCAATAATATGAACCTTGTTAAATGTGTACTGAGAAGAAAAGAAAAGATTTCATTCTATTTTCTATGGTTTCTGTGTTATTGGTGGCAGATTTCCAGTGGTGTTTGTAGCCATCCTGAGGGTTTTATCACACAAAAATAACATTAAGAATGAATGGTGCATACTCTTAGGCTTATCACAGAAATTCTTGTAGCCGTGGCCACAATTCAATCATCTGAGCCTTTCACCAGACCTTTGGGAGCCCAGAGCTTTATTGTTTCTCTGCCATTTGATTCAGACTGCAGCTTCCAGTCAAGCCATTTTGCCCGCTTCCATTCCAGCCCCTTTAGCTAGTGTAATCATTTTTCTCATTTGCACTAATGTTTGTAAATTAGAATCACCTCAGTCCACAAAATGGAGAGAGTATTTTTAGAAGTGCTCCTGCTTTGTGGACTTCACGTGACATGCCATGAGTCGAATAGATTAATCGCTTGTTCCACCAGTTTGTGGAGAAATTGTGTTCTGTGATGGCAGAGTTAAGAGGCCAAATTGAAAAAAAAGAAGAAAAAAAACACAACCTTTACAGAGCACTTCTTTTTTTGGTGGTGGCTCTCTGAACGCCAAGGCTAATGGCCTGTCAGCAATGGAGGTGGTGTATTCAGCCAGCTCATAAATTAAGTGCACTTTATTTGTTTGTGTTTTTGATGCTTTTTCATCCACTGGAAATTGTTTGAAATGTTCTCCTTTCTCTTTAAGGTCATCCATTTTCTATTTCTTGCTTCTAAACTTGCATATTCTTATGCCCTTTTCCTCCCTATGCTTTGAGGTCTCTGTGTGTCCCAGCTGCCAAGTCATTGCCAGAGGCCTGGACAATTTTCATAAGATGTTACTCTGTCTCTTTCAGTTTTAATTTTTTTTTCTTTTTGAAAAAGTCTTTATTGCCACAGCCTATGTGCTTTACTCTCTCACCTTCAAAAGTACCTTAATGCTGAGTAGGATCCGAAGTTTAAGCTCAAGTAAATTTTTCAGTGTTAAATAACTTTTTACCCAGCTTAATCTACAGAGACAACTACAAGTAATTCAGAGGCTAATTTTCTCGAAAACTGTAAATGCTTTTTCTCTGTGGCACTATACAATTCCAGTATTTGTTTAGAGTGACATGCTTAGACTTCCCAAAGTCTGTAGGGATTTTGCATCCCAGTCTCATAACAAGTTGCAATAATTAGTAAAAGATAGCGAAATCGTAAGAAATAGTACAAGTTGGTTCATACAAGAATGTATGAATTTGACCCCCAAAAATAAACAAACCAACAAACAATGTCTTAAAAAATTTGTCCTACATTTAATTGTGTTTTAAATGGTTAGAAATAAACATCATTTATAAAGGGAAAAAATGCCCTCATAAATCATTTGCAAGGGGAAAATATCACGTGGCATACTCTTTGCCTGCCTCCTGCATCAGTACTGCAAATATACTGCATAATATTCTTTTAATTCTTTTAAATGTATACCATAATCCAGTCTTATTTGTATCTGTCTCATCAAGGAATATTTGATCTCTTCTACTGTAAATGTGAACACTCTGAATCCATATCCAAGCTGTGTCAAATGCAATTTACAGTAGAAATGCAATAGTCAGTGTTCTTTAATGTTAAAGGGATAGTTCACTCAAAAATGAAAATTCTCTCATTATTTACTCACCCTCTTGCCATCCCAGATGTGTATGAATTTTTTCTTCTGCAGAATACAAATGAAGATTTATAGAAGAATATTTCAGCTCTATATCCATACAATGCAAGTGAATGGGTGCCAAAATTTAAAATCTAAAATCCACATAAAGGCATTATAGAAATTATCAAAATGACTCCCGTGGTTAAATCCATGTGTTCAGTCACAATATTATAGATGTGGGTGAGAATCAGATCAATATTTAAGTAATTTTTTTATCAAAAATTATCCTCCCTGACCAGTAGGAGGCGATATGCACAAAAATGTGAATCACCAAAAACAGAAGGTAAAATTACTTAAATATTGATCTGCTTCTCACTCTCACTTATCACATCGCTTCAGAAGGTATGGATTTAACCACTGGAGTCGTCTGGAGTACTTTTGTGTTGCCCTTATTTGGATTTTAGCGCTTCAATATTTTGGTACCTATTCACTTGCATTTTATGGATTTACAGGGCTGAAATATTCTACTAAAAATCTTCGTTTGTGTTCAGCAAATAAAATAAGTCATACACATCTGGGATGGCATGAGGGTGAGTAAATGAAGAGAGAATTTATATTTTTGGGTGAACTATCCCTTTAATGCATCTTGATATTACCTCCATACACCCAACTAATTCAAATCACAATTCAAATTCATCAGTGCAGATTATTACATTTTTTTAAAAACAATACCAAAAAATATAATAATATTTTAATAATCGTTAATCAGTTTTTCAAGACTCCCTTCCAATCATTCGACTCTATTCTGGGATGTAGCGCCAACTTTTCATGATCCAATCAATTGCTGATGGATATGTCCTGCTCCTGTTTCACTCTGAAATACTTCAGATTATTGAAGGAAAATGGGTTGCAAACTGCATTTAATGTTGACTCTTAATAATCACAGGACCTGTACAATAAATCAATTAATGTCTAGTTATTATAGAAGCCATAACATTTTATTAGCAACTTTTCAGTGTTCTAGGTGGGAAATTATGATTGTGTATTTTTTATTGCCTTTGGGGTTCATAGACTTTTATGTCTTTTTGATTATATCTTAATTTATATTCAATCTTGAGTTAATGAATTTAGTTGTGAGGTCTTGACCTTTTCCTTCATATAATTTGAGAACATCTGTTCTGTTTCTCTCACAGTGTGTTGGGACAGCATGTGACCGGTGTAATCTGCACTCATTTGCATTGTTCTATAGATTGGTCACAGCTTGAGCTGTGATACACAGACATTGCTATAACATTGCGTTCTGTAGATGCTATGAATTAGATTATGGCAAAATTAGACATTTGAAATTGACAAATGCAATGTGCCATTTCCCAAAAGTTCTAACTTTGCAAATAGATACAATTATATTAACAACATATTACAGTAATCTAACTGAAGTTAGTCTGAGGCGCAATCCATAATGAGCCTTTTTACATATAGAGGAGGTATGTTTGCACTGAAAAGAATGGCAGTGACTTAATTTAAATACAGTGCAGAGCTATTGCGGGTGGTTAAAAGGTGATCAAGGTGTACGTTTTTGTGGTAAAATACTCTGCATAAAAGTGTTGCTACTGTTTAGTGAATTCACCCCTCAGAGTATAATTTCACTGGATGCAAACTAGATATTCATAAGCAGAAGTGTGTTTAAGTAGGCAGGTTTGGGCCAGAATAAGCTTCAAAATGGACTAGACTTTATGGCGCAAGTCAAACACCTGGCTACATGAGACTAAATTGAAGTAGGCAAAATTTAAAATCTGCAAATCTTAAAATTGTCTACAGTCTGTAGTTAAACACATAAATGCTTGAAATGAATACAAATACAGTAAGCTATTTAGGGCTTAATGTTCTCAGTTCACTACAAATAAAATGTACAGTGTGACCATTTCAGAAACAAGAGAAAATGTAACAAATTTTTCACAGCTGCTGTGTTTGAAACATCCATTTCAGAGCAGAAATTTGAGTTCAGTGAAACTGCAAAAGCCATTTATTTTGGGGGTAATGTTTTCACCTAAGGTAACAGTTGAATGCAGGGCATAACCGCACTGCAGCCCAAGGTGACCCAGCTGGTTTCTTTGTTTTTTTGACCATAGATTCAACCTAGTTTGGGTAAAATATATGCTTAATACAGATTTACCATTAAAAAGACTTTGAATCAAACATGTATCCTGATGTTTTTTCAAGACAGTAGCCCTGTAAGAGCATAAAAACATGGTCTAAGGCATTATGAAGGAGTCTAGAACTTTTTTGTCAAGTAATGATGGACTTTTTGAGAAACTAATGCCTTTTTCAGATTCAATTTAAATTGTATAATGTCAATAATATGGATGTGGTCTTTCTCACCATATTAGAGACTAATGACCTCAAGGCTTGTGGATTGGAGAGTTATCTTCCTGAAGATTGCTGAAACACTGCATAACGGCATGAGTGCATTTCTTTCCACCAGCCCTTCAGTGGTCTTCAAGTGATGAATTACCTCTAAACTGAAATACAAATTTAGATTCTCAGTTATTGTTAATCTTTTCTATCTGTGTGCAGTGTGCTGAGTTAAGCTATACAGTGAAACAATAATTGAGTTCCTTATCTGCCTTAAAATGTATCAGTTTGACGATTATCTTGTTCATTCTTCATGAAATGACTTATTTTATGCAAATATTTATTTCTGTATAAACTGTAAAACAATAAGGTGTTCATTAGGGCTGAAACGATTAGTCGACCTTATCAACAACGTCAACAATAACATTTTCGTTGTCGAATAGTCGTTTGATATCATTTAACGTAACATGAGATCATGTGAAACTCTAATGATGACACAAGAGAGGAGCACACTGATGCAGCTCATGCCTGACTGAAGAGAGGAAGAAAACACATGTCCAGATGGACTCTAAACTTTCCAAACAGCTTCAGGTGATGTAGATCACAAAATATAACGGAATTCTAATGGAAAAATGCAAAATAAGGAAATACAGAAGCAATGTCATCGTGAAATAAACAGAGCCGGATCTGGCAGTCCACATAAAGGGGACCTATTATGCAAAATTCGCTTTTACATGGTGTTTGTACATAAATGTGATTTGGCAGTGTGTGTACACAACCACCCTACAATGTTAAAACTCCACCCACTCCTCTTTCTTATATTTCTATTAATCAAAAACAGTGTGTCAAAATGAACAGTTTTAATTTCTGCTCTAAAGTGACGTCATGCTAGAGCAGGCCTTGCCCACGACTAGTGACGGACTCCATTATACATAGTATAATAAATGGCATTTCTCTGTGCAGTCAGCACCACGTCTATGAGTCGCATGAAGGGGGAGAGATTAAAACTGCACCCGAATGAGGCATAACGTGTAACTTGATGTGTGTTTCTCTCACATGCGTATGAGTGAAAACACAGAAGTTTGAGAACAATGAGAGGTACCTGAAAGGCTTATAAAGCAGAGGCTGTATTGTGATTGGATGTGATGCCTGATGAATGAATCCCGAGATCTTCGTGCTAGAACTACGCTTATGCTCGCATTTCTTGGGGGAATGCAGCATCACCTGTGTTCACACTGATTTTTAAACAAGGACAGATACATTACCAACAAAGACATCAGAGGTCGGAGATCGATGGGCAAAACCTCATTACATGAGGTCGAATTGCTTATTACATTTTTGACATTGACGTACCACCTTTGGTCACCATGTTTTTTTTTTTTTTCATCTCGATGGTGATTCTACACAGCAGCATTATAGTCAGCAAGGAATCTGCAGCTTTGCTTGACTGCCTAATAATGAGAATTACAGTCATAGATCTCCATGACAGAGGCACTGCACCATAAAGACTTCAGGAATAGAATATTTCTCTCCCACCCCCCTGGGCTGGGCAGTTGCTGTCACAACATTGCTGGTGACATATTAAACAATTCAAAATAATGCAAGGACATAAGATAAGGAGATTTATTTTATCTACGAGGAACCATTGTGCTTTCGAGGCCTGTGTGCATACACTGTAACTTTTGCTATATTGATTAATTTTTAATTGATTAATTAGAGTTAAATGAGAATTGTATACTGTGAACAGAACCGTGAAATTACTGTGTTGTTGCAGTATTGTGCTGTAGAACCAGAATGATTAGCTGTGCCTGCATAATGGTCATCTCTTGTGTATTCACAGATTAACCGTAATAGTTTTGCATCTCAGTAGCCAGGAGGTCCCTACTTAGCAAACAAAAGACTTCCACTTGTGAATCAGTAAGTATAGGTTCAAAACACTTTGTATGAGAAAAGATTACATTTGTGGTAAACATACAATATTGTTACACAGCAGATATCTTGTCGAACATTGAGCCCAATTTATTGTAAGCACTGCCCAATACAACGTGTGCTTATTTGCTGTGAATTTGCATCTGCTAGAGACAGCTGATTAAACAGAGTACTCCGTTTAGTCCAAGTTAATCACTATAATGGTAATTTCAAAGTAAGTACAAGTATTTACAACAAAAGGACACAAAAAATGTGAAAGTCTCCATACTTGGCCAAAGTATGCATAATTCAATTCTTCAAGTTTGAGGGACAATGGTATATCTGCATCTTTTGTGCGGGCGCCCTGTGCCGCCCCCGGAAAGATGTCTCCCCGGGCGGCTGCCTGTGTTGCCCATGCCCAAATCTGCCCCTAATTCTTTCAATTTTAATACTTTTTCTTGTACCCCAGCTATGTGCAGTGTCAACTATAAGTAATACATTTGTAGGTTTTGATTGCACCACACAAGCCGTTTTTCCACTGTTGGGCCAAACGGTTCTGAGCACAGTAAGGAGCGGTTACAGTAGCATTTCCATTTAAGTACAGCTCGATATTGGCATGAATGTCAATGACTGTCAATGAATGTCTCGAACCGGAATTCTCTGCACGGTTAGCTAATTGTTCTCAACCATGCTGGAGGAATGGCTTTAGTATGTGACGTCTTACGATTGCCAATTTGTCAATGCCAACTTATAGAACTTTTTTGTGTTTCTAGCTTGCCAAGTTCGCTAATATTTGGCTGAAGTCAATAAAAGTTTATAGAAAATAGTGTATGCCTATGTTAAGTGTATCTTCCTGATTTTATGATGATGGTTTAACTAGTATTGTAGCCCACATATATTTTCATCAAGGAAGATTACTAGCTTATTAAAACTCAAAATGTATCAATATATTCTCTTATTCTGTTTTCATATAATACTTGTACAAGATTTAGCTAGTTTGGGAAATGTAAATTTTCTGTGTGTTCATGTCCGGCAGCATACACAAACCCTCAGCAAATGACAATAAACCTCTCGTCTTTTTCTCTTTGCTTTTCTTGTGACATGGGCCTGTGTATTAGCAGGGTAAAACCAGGGTGTAACGTTCAGTTATGGGAGGGAAAGGAGGACACAGGAAACTTGGGACTTCAACTCAAAGGTATAACTTTAATTCAACAAACTCAAAATAGCTTTTCATCATCACACTCATTAGGTCATGGTTTAGTACAGTCTCTTTCTAAATGGTAGATCTTTCTCTGCCTCGTCTCTGGTGTGGTCCCCTTTTATCGCTCTCCCCAGTGCTTACTGCAATCAGAAACATTATAGCACTCAGGTGTATGTACCCTTACTGCTTTCTCTCTCTCCGGACGAACGCTCGACCACACTCCCTGCCGCCACACAGGGAAAAAAGCAGCCCTTAAAACTGGAATATGTGATCATCCTTAATAGCGCACTCGCTCCAGTGTTTACCTCTCACTCGTCGCCAATAGACAATCTGTTACATACATTCTCCTGATTTCACAGCACCACAGTGGAAAGAGAAAGTGTTACCTCGGCAACTGCCCCAGATCGGTATGGAAAGGCACATTTTTGTGACAAGAACTGCCTGATGGTGGAAAACCAGCTATAGTCAGTTTGAATGGCCCGTCAAGCCTGACACATAATCGTGTGAGTTTGGTGTGGGACTGTCTGTTTGTACAGCTGTCTATTTGTTCAGGAATCTGTATGAAAACTATGAGCCCATTTACGTGCACACTAGGGTTGCAGCGCTATACCGGTTTCACGGTATAACACGGTTTGAAAATTGACTGTTATCTTACCATGTACATTTGCTTATCTACAGTATTGAGAAAAAAATGCAACCAGACGGTGAATCTCACATGCGCGTGCGCTTCTCCTTTCCTCCTAGTCTGCCTGTCAGACTCGTCAACTTGCATCACACACACAAACATGCAGCAGAGAAAATGTCAGAGAGAAGCGAGTCGAGGGGGTCTGAAGTGTGTGTGTGTGTGTGTGTGTGTGCGTGTGTGTGTGTGTGCGTGTGTGTGTGTGTGTGTGTGTGTGTGTGTGTGTGTGTGTGTGTGCGTGAGTGTATTTATCACTTTGTGGGGACCAAATGTCCCCATAAGGATAGTAAAACCCAAAATTTTTGACCTTGTGGGGACATTTTGTAGGTCCCCATGAGGAAAACAGCTTATAAATCATACTAAATTATGTTTTTTGAAAATGTAAAAATGCAGAAAGTTTTCTGTGAGGTTTAGGGGTAGGGTTAGGTTTAGGGGATAGAATATAAAGTTTTTACAGTATAAAAACCATTATGTCTATGGAAAGTCCCCATAAAACATGGAAACACTACGTGTGTGTGTGTGTGTGTGTGTGTGAGTTAAAGCAGTGTTTCTCAACTGGTCTATTCGGACTGGGTCACGGACAGCAGGGAAAGAACAATGCCATGGTTCTCCCATTGAAAATATTTCGGTGGCCGCACAAGTGTTGTGACTATGTAGGACTGCCGAGGCAGATTTAATGATAATCTCGCAAACAGCTAAAACTTCTCATCTGCACTTTCGCGAGTGTAACGAGCTCACGCTAACGATCTGCTCTTCTCTCTGGCATGCGCGTTCAACAACTGAGCTTCCCTCGATATTGCGGAGCGCAGACATCCAAACTGTGACCAATTTCAATTCTAGCGAGACTTTTCTAGTTTAAAGTGTTACGGAGATTGTCAATTCGAACCTCTCAACAGTAGCAGCCCTGACATGCCAAACAGCACTGAGGAGGAAAAGAGCAACACTGTGCAATATGCCAAAAAAAGATTTTACATGAGTAAAAGTAACTGTTATATTTTGACAAAATGTTATAGTTTTATTTGAGATAATCTAAAGGTGAATCTATTAGACCTCATTTTATATCAACAGTGGCAGTTGTAGTTAATGTTTCAAGATGTGTTTCAGCTATTTATTTTTCATAAATACTGTAATTTATTATTATTATTATTATTACTATTATTTAAGACTAGCACACTGACCTAACCATGGTAATGAGGAGCCTTTCTTTCTGTGTAATATGTGTATAAATATTTAATATTAGGCAACAAATGGGATAATAATGGGCCCATATAAGTAAATATGCTCTTCAATTTTTAAAAAGGGGAGAGAAAACTCCCTGACATCAACAACAAAAATAATGTCACTTGATGCATGTCCTTGTACTGGAAAACCATGAACAAAACTATGCAACATAAAAAGGAAATGCAACCCAGGATACATTAAATACAGGTTATGTTTAATCTATGGCAGGTCAACACTTGATGTCCAATGTAAAATCTGTCCTGAAGCAAAACCAGTTGAGAAGCACTGAGTTAAAGGTACAGACAGGAGCAGTCTGGCTCTGTCGCGCACGTACAGTATATGATAATTATTAATAATCATAGGACATTTCTTTAAAAGCTAACACAGCTGATGTTATTTTTCATTTAGTAGTTTATTTAACATGCTATGCTAACATATAAACGAACATGTTTTAGTTATATAACATTTTATAGTTACATGCTATTTTCTATCATGTGTATAATTATGTTTATTATAATTCTGTTAGCTTTTTTATTTTTTCTATTTATTTTATTTTCAAAAGGGAGACTTTTTACACATACTTCAATAAAATAAATGGTTTCAAGTTTCAATTATAATATAGTGTTTGCTCAAAAATAAATAAATAACCCTTCTGTTTTCACCGTTTTCATAATAGTAATTGTGTAAATACCGCGATACCGTGAAACCGTGATATTTTCTGAGACGGTTATCATACCGTGAAAATCTCATACCGTTGCAACCCTAGTGCACACCAATATGCTGACTACTCCCAATTTTATTTATAATCTGTCAAAGTGAGAAATCTGCATTTACATGACATTTTAAATAATAGGTTATTATCTGATTTTGATGTCAAACCGTGAAGAGGCATGCACACAACACATTTTTAAATACTTCTGCTTTGTGTAATTTATGTGCTATTAACAGCCTTATAAAAATAATGTCTGTATTCATACAGGTTTCCCAAATACTCCTATCAGCCAGTAACCAGACAAACGGTTTGTATCATCCCTCTCACACCATTGGTAGAGCCAAACATTGATATGTAAGGCCTCTCAAAGTAACAGAGCAATATTATGATGAAGCACCACATACCACAGTGTTTAGACTTTTCACACAAATCATCCTACAAATTACTTAGTTTTCCCTGCACAATAAGAAAAATATTTAAACACAAATCACCTTTAAATCTATTAAAATCCTATCACTGTGACAGTTAGATGTATTACGACAATTTGTGTATTATTAATCTGACATATTATGTGAATGAGAACAAAACCCAAGCTTTGAAAATATGTCCTGAGTAGAAACTGAATACTTTAATCAGCATCAGTGTTCTTTTTATTATCCCATACATCTTAAAGCTAGCTCCTTCTACTTCACTAATTACACACTTTGCTTGCTTTTTTCCAATTACTTTGATCCTATCTGTGTTAATGATCAGCATGTATTTCCATGCCTTGTGCAAAAAAACAAAGAGCAATTGTGACTTAATCAAGTTGTGTGTCAATTTTAATCATTGTCTCTTCTTTCTTTTTGTTTGTTTTTTTGGGTGTTAAAGTCTGTCAAACTTGTTACAACTGCTCATAACAGCTTCAGTAGTGTTGTGTGGCAAGAAACACATCTAAACAAGCTCATCCTGTGTTAATTGCTACCCAGATAATTGCAGTTTTTTTATTATTTGGCAGAGACAGATATTTCATAAAAGACATTTTAACTTGCATAACAACAATACAATTGTTTAATAAGAGAGAACTTCTATCAAAATAAATTAGGCATTTGGCAATGAGAATTAACACCATAAAGATTATATCATTTCTCTTGAATAAATATGATTGAAAGTTCAGGGTACATTTGGATTAACTGAAACGTTTACCTATAAATATTTCACCTTGACCTCACGGATAGTTCTTTCAAGTGCTCAAGAAACGGATTTGGTCACCTTCTGTAATAAAGTTTTATGTTGTCTCTGGTACAACACTTTTTTCTTCTTCACACTCTTATGCTCTGAATAAATGACTCATAAGGAGCCTTCCTACTCTTTAGTGACATTGAAAACTCATTACGCCGATCCATGACACCATTGTGAATCTTCAACTATTAAAGGGATAGTTCACTCAAAATGAAGATTCTCTCATCATTTTCTCATCCTCATGCCATCCCAGATGTGCATGACTTTCTTTCATCTACAGAACACAAAATATGATTTTTATAAGAATAGTTCAGCTCTTTTGGTCCATACAATGCAAGTTTATGGGTGCCAAAATTTTGACGCTTCAAAAAGCACATAAATTATGGGGACCAGATTCCTGCTTGTTGAAAACAGGACAGCCCCCTCCCAGCAAAAACGAAGTTTACGTATCCTTACCTAGGCATAGACCAATGCGAAGTAGAGGGTGCATCCACATCTGTAACTGATTGTAATTTTTCTCATACTTTTCAGTGTGCGCTTGTCTTTCTGGAGCTTATCGTAAAACGCAGAGCAGTCCAGTCCAAAATTGAGATGTACGAAAAGCATTTCGATTTATCCGGTGTCCATGCTGCGTTCATTAATGAGAACACGCGCTCCACAGATGCAGATGTCCCAGGCAGGCATAAAACAAACTCCACGACCTAGGCTAAGACGCTGAAGTTGATGGTTTTGCTTTCCAGCTCACATCTGACATGCCCGTCTTGTTCATGTTCCACTTGACGAGTGCCAATTTTTTTTGTGCAAGCCCACTCATCAAAGAGCGTGGTTTCATCAATCAAACTGAGAGCGTGGATTTTGTAGTGGAAGTGTTCGAGGCTGCTCTGAATGTCTTTCCACTCTGGGATGTCTCTCAGTAGGGCTCACTCAAGGTTTTCCTTGTTATCCTATGAGCAGCTCCAGCTTTGGAGGAAATCCACAGTTGCTGAATAAAAGTTTCTGACTGCACAAAAGAAATCATCCGCTCCCATGTCGCCACCTTCAACCAGGGCATCCAACTGCTTTTTAATGTCAGAGGGTATGAATGATTCCTCCAGCCTGGCCTGCAAGACTTATCTCGGGTCATGAATGTGCAAAACCACTTCTGTGGCTGATATGTGGTCTAGGTCTACTATCTCCAGTGCACAGTTAAGTGTCTGTTTGCTTGAGTGTGAAGCCAATACAAAGTTTAGTGCAAGGATCGTTAAAAATGTCTATTAGAAACTTTGGCCATTTTCTTGAGAATGAAAGTATGCAGGAAGACCATTGAAAATGTGTAGTATTCTTTCAAGAGCTGGATCATGAGAGAGGAAATGTGTGTTGCCATGTTGCAGTAATTTATTGAGAGTCCAACTGCACAAAAGCGAGAACGTTGCATATGACAGCTTCAGATTTGGAGCAGGCAGAAGAACATTTCGGATCATACAATATCTTGATCAGTTTCACAGTGCAGTCAGCCGACTGAAAATTATGGCCATGAACAAGAGAATGATAAGCAAAGACTCCTTCACTTGCATGCACCTTGTCAGATTCAGAACTTTGCTTCACCAAAAAAATTGCTCACACTTGGTGTGGCACACTTACTTTTAGCAGCACCCACATGTTTTTATTTCATGAATATGCTGCGCAATGTCTGTGCGGCCTCCATGAGTGATGGAAAAGCGAGCTCCACAAATCTCACACCTCACTTTACTAGAATCTGTCTGTGACTTCTTTTTTTAGAAGCGTAAACTCTTTTTGAAGATCCTCATTAAATGTACCTGCACAGTTCCTTGTCATTTTTCCAGCCACAGTTTCATCTGTGTGCTCTTTCAAACTAACTCTTCAATCAGTTACTTCAATCACTAACTGGATGTTTATTGATAGGGGATTGTGATTGGATAGTTTAATCCAATCATGTACTTCAAATAACACATTGGTTTTATAAGGCATATCCTTGGCTACCTTCAATTTGAATACCTTAAATTTGAATACTTCTCTATTGCATAAACAATAGAGAAATTTTAGGGGAGAGGAAATACTGGACAAAACACAATTTTTATCAGAATAAGTCGGGACACTAGAAATATTGCTTAAATATGGGACTGTCTTGGGAAAATGGGACGTCTGGCCACTCTAACATAAAGGCATTATAAAAGTAATCCATATGACTCCAGAAGTTAAATCCATAGCTTCTGAAGTGATATGATAGGTGTGGGTGAGAAACAGATCAGTATTTAAGTTCTTTTTTAGGAGGAATTATTCTCCAAGTCCAGTAGGGGGCGATATGCTTGAAGAAAATTAATCACCAAAAACACAAGAAGAAGAATGTGAAAGTGATCTGATTCTCACCCACACCTATCATATCGCTTCTGAATACATTGATTTAACCACTGGAGTCTTATTAATTACTTTTGCTGACTTAGGTGATTTTTTGAGCTTCAAAATGTTGGGACACCTTCATTTGCATTTTATGGACCAAAAGAGCTGAGAAGCTGCTCCTTCTAAAAATCCTAATTTGAGTTCAGCAGATGAAAGAAAGTAATACACATCTGGGATGGCATTAGGGTGAGTAAATGATGAGAGAATTTTAATTTTGGGGTTTAGTATTTCTTTAAAATATGTCTTACCCTGCCAAACAAAAAAAGCTTAAGCCTGAGTAATGTGGTCCCGGCCTGGCCAGGCTGGTTAAACTGTTCGGTTTTGTTGGTTTTAGAGACGTTTAGGGCACTTTCAGTCTGGTCAGGCTGGCTATCAGACCTTTTTTTCAATCAGGTATTGAACCCAGATTTCAATTTGAACTTCTCTTTTACTCAATCACTGCCACACCTTTCATCAGTCTTCTTAAAGTAAGTCTCCATTGTACATTCTGATGAATCTATTGACCTTGCCAAGGTGCTTTCTGCACTGATGCTTATCAGCAAGGTGGCTGACAGCTTAAACTCTAATATTTAGTCTATGAGGTGCATAACATCAGTTTTACTCTTCATAGAATGGAGCTAAACTGCACAACCCTCAGCTTCATGCTTAATTTAGGAAGCTATTTGAATTGAAATATGAGCCTCATCTGAGTTTCTGCAAAACTAAACCAGTGTCTTGTATCATGATTATAAAAACGCATTAGGAGAAAAGATAATGGAGTAATCATATTAGCCATTAACCAATGAGGTGCTGTATTCTGAGATATTTCTCTTGCTATAGTTTAGAACAGCAGGAAACACATTAACAAATGGTCAGTGTTGATGAGTAAAATAAGTAGCGTGAGATCATCTCTTACTACAAGAAGTATGCAGATTAATTAATTTATCTAGTGATTGACGATTTCTAGTGATAGAAATGATAGATGGTAAATGACTGCGATCCTGTCTTACTAACGAGAGAGTTTGCCACTTGTGATATAAAATGTTATGTTGTATCTACATTTCTGGTAGGCTGTTGAAAAAAAAAACATTCTTAAATTTTCCATAAAATTGGAAAAACTATTATGCATCCATGTGTGTTTATATGGTTTATCACTTTTCAATACAATAAATCTGCTCTGCGACTGAGAAAAATTGCCTTATTTGTTTTTAGTGTGGATTTTGTAGATATTGCTATTTTCACAATCTCACATTTGTTTTCATTGAATCTAATCATAGTTGAGGCAAACCCATCTGACACATGACCGATCCTAGTCTAAAAGACCCAATTTCTATTTGGACAAAATAGTTACTACTCTATACCTTTTGTATGCCAGAATTCACATTGCACACATGAACTGGATTTAAGATAATAGAAGACACTCTGAAAAGGGGAATTAATGTTGGTTAATCTTTGTAATAATAATAGTAATATATAATAATACTAATAGTTGTATATGTTTACATGAATGTGTTAGGTATCATTAGGAACTAAACAGAACTATACATTTTTTTACAATGTTTATTAAGTTTGGTTAATGTTAATTTATAAATATGCTGATGTTCATTGTTAGCACATAGTACATTATAAATAAACAGATGTTTAAAATATTTTTGAATGTTAAAAATATATTGGTATATGTACAAATTAAAATAAACCAGTGTATCATTGTTGCAAAAGTGCAGTATTGCTCATTTTTCATCAATTGTGTTAAATAATGTTCTTACTACCATGTTGTAAAGTATTACAATTTTGTCCTTTGTTCTTATAGGCCTACTATACGTTTTTAACACTTTCCTTTTTTGTAATTAGATAGCAGTTCTCGGAAAACCAAAAAAATATTATTTTCTATCAATCGGAAATGGTCTATGAATTTAAATAACCTTCTCTCCTCTGGTGTGTAACCCGATCAGAGGCTACGCTTCAGATTTATTTTGAATCAAAATTCTTTTCAGGTTAAATGATATTGAATTTCCATAATTTAAACCAGAGACATTCTGCATTTTATCAATAGAATCAGCTTGGCTTGTAGAGGCAGCCCTCATCATCACTTTGAGTGATCACTTTTCCTTTGGGCCGCTCAAGCCCTAAGGTAGAGAGAGAGACGCAGGTACAAATTATATTTGAAGAAGCCTCTAGGCAATGAGTCTGAGTCACCAACAATTATGGGTTTTTATGCCATGGAATCAATGTGCTGGCACTCTTTATCAGCCAGGGACAGAGCTTGGCAGAAGCACAGCCAGAGGGAATGGATATACTCTTTAATGACAGATGACCAAGGGTACAGCTAAAACATCAAATGCAACAATCTGCAAACATCAACTGTAAAGTGTTTCTATCAAAAACAGAGTTCCATTCACTTTTTTATAACACCATTCTTTTGACCAGATAGTTGTGGCTCAACCTTTTATTATTAAGAATTTATTTTACCAGATTAATCCCTCTTGTACACCTGGCCAAGTAAGACAGAAACCAGTTTGAGGCAGCATAAAATACTTAAATGAGGTCATAAAAAGACAATATATAAAATATGAATTATATGTAGCCTATAAAGAAAGAAACCAATATCTATAACAATTACAATCAAAAGATTTTAAATACTTTGATTTAACAATAGTTTTAAACTCACTAAGAGTAATTCAATCTTCAATCAGACAGTTTGCAAATTGTTCAAGAGATATTTGTGTTTTAAGAGCACTAGCGAGGTCACAGGACACGGCCGTGAAGCTCTGGTATTTCCGTTCAAGCATGCGCCAAGTCTAGGCACAAGTTAGTTTGGTGAAAAACCATGAAAATCTCTCGCCAAAATTGGATATGATGTAGCACACATTGGTTGCACATTGCGCTTCTATTTTTTCTTGCTCTTTTGAAAAATATTGCCCAGAAACTGTGTTTATGGGGCTAGAAAATACAGTTGATTCATATTCAGGATGGGGGGGGGGGACCAAATGTAATAAATAAACTATTAATAAACACCTGTTGATTGACCACTAATCTGAATGTTAAAAGGCATTTGTTGCTTCCATGTCTATGTTGGTTACAGCCCTGCATGATATAAACCCTTTCAGTGTTATGCTATTAAAAGTGTGGGACTTGCGCCAGAGAACCACAGTGTTTACCTTTTGGGGGGGAAATCGATGCACTAAAAGCTTACTTATAGTTGTTTTTGAACATTAAGCTGGGTTATGAGTTAAAAAAAAAAAAATACCTTTAGTATGTGCCTTGTCTTCTTTGACTCATAGTAAGGCATGGGTTTCTTAAGAGGCCAGGAATATGGCTCTATGTAGGCTTTTCATGTCTTACCTCCACTGATTGCCTTTACTTTGTATTTCAGTTCTTGTTCAATTGATGCTAAAACTGCTGCTCCAGTGTTTAGTGAGTGCACTGAAGCACACAATGCAATGGCCAGTAAAAGGCAGCCATGAGTCATTTGTGACGGAGCACTGTTTCCATAGCAGATGGCCAATACAGTTAACATGCATGACAGCCAATGTCAAATAGAGTGAAGAAGAGGATTATGAGGACTTTCAAATCCTGACCATGTTTATTATTATATTCAAGCATATATTATAATAGACAACCATTACATACAATTCATTGGCTCTTGACCTGCTACATGCACTTGAATACAATAGTGGGTTTTCTTTTCTTTTTTCTTTTTTGCTTCTTATGAATTATAAATAGGGCATGACATCATTTTAATGTCATTATCAAGTACCTAACCTTTTAACTAATTTATATGGAAAGATAATACATTTTTCATGATAAGAATGTTCAGCATGTATTTTAACCAGAGCGATACAATATGCTCTAATGTATTGTTTTGCTATTGAGTTGTAATTCTATGTTTTTAATCTGTTGGTCAAATATTTACTACTTTCAGTTAAGTTGGTTGCTTGGTTGTTGGGTTAGTTTTGCTTAATGAATAAATGTAAATGTTCTACAACAATAAAATATTTAAATAATAATAACTAGATTTTTTTTATTTTCTGAAGAAAATGTGAATGGTGCTTGCTGGTGCATAGCTCATCACCACAATGTTGGAGTTAGTCAGACTACTTTCGCTGTATTATCAAATGCATTGATATGGTGGTATAAGTGATTACTAGCGCATTGCTAGGGTGTCTTGGTTGTTTCAAAGGGGTCCTGAGTGGTTGCTAGGGTGTTGCTGGATGTTTGCCTACTGGCCAAAGTCAAAAGAGCCCACTCTATGGTATTCTGGTCCCTAGATACTATATGACTGGGGTCTCTTCTTCATTGTAAATTAATGGGATTTTTTCCCCCCACCCATTTTATTGTCCACTGAGCGAAAACTGAATGTCTGATTGCTTAGAAAATAAATGCTTGATTCACTTCTTTTTGCTTGGTCTGATAACTAGGTTCCCTTCTTTTAGCCTGGTCTGGTAGGTCACTACACGATTTAGAGTTTAAAAGTGTTTAAATATTTATCCTTCCCACACCAAAAGCATTGTGTGACTTTAGAAGACATTAATTTAACAGCTGGTGTTGTATGGATGATGTTTATGCTGACTGTCTGTGATTATTGAAGCTTCAAAAGAGAAATCTCCATTTACTCGCATTTTAAGGACCTACTGAGCTAAGATATTTTTCTTCAAATGTGTTCTGGTGATGAGAGAAAGTCATACACACCTGGGATATCATGGGGTTGAGTAAATAATGAGATCATTTACATTTTTATGTGAACTATCCCTCACTTGGACAGCTAAAAGTTCCAGCATTTGGATTTTTGTTCAGCTGAGGTGTAATGAGGTACTGTTATGGATGTAAAATCATGTGAAACATATGCATAACTAATTTGTAATACGCTGGCTGGAGACAAATTTGAGACGTTTTGTCCAAAGCCATGTGATAAAGGCTTTTTAATGTAATAAAAATGCCATGGTTTTTAGAGCAATTTTCACTGTTTATATTTCTATTCGCATTTAATATAGGCTTTATTCATTTGAACTAAATTGAGAATTGAACCAATATTTTCATTATTTGAATCAATATGTATAACATTTATATTAATTATATATTAAATTATATCGATATTTGTAGGTAGGTTACATGGCACACTTCATTGGTATAGGATACGGGTGGCGGGGGCCCATATCTTTCAGTCTTGATCTCCCTTTTCAGTCTTTCAGTGGGCCCAGAATTCCCTAACTACAGCCCTGCCTTCACCACAGAAGCAGTAAATGAAGTTAATTGATTTTGAATCGATCCTGGAACAGCCAGTTCAAGCCAACCCCCACATGACTTGTACACTTTGCGGCTCAGTAACCCCCTTATGCATATTATTTTGGCACATCCTTTGAGTGATGGACAGCCTCCCACATGTATGTATGCAGTACATTATTTAGAGACTAAGTTATGCACATATAAGATATTATAATTGTGTGAATAATTTATGAACTGTGACCATAGTTTCATTATATGGCATCAAATAGAAACTTGAAAAAGCTGAACCTTTATTACCACCATTATTGTGCTTTGGAGGTCAAGGAATTTATAATTGTCTAGTGGATGGCAGTTTTACACCCTTCAACACCTTTTGCGACTACCAGAATGTTTCCTCACCTCTTGTTTTCACATCATTGCAGATCCAAGGCCTCCAACTATATGACTCATTGAACAGTGCAAGAAGAAATATTACACTGGCTGTGACTCTAGGTCCAGGGAGATCAAGATTTAAAAAGCCAGTAAACTGAACTACTGTGGGATGCACATTTTCACCTTCCCTTTCTCTGGCTATTTTGATTCTCCAGATGTATGGGATGTCAAATGTTGCTTGTTGTTAATAACAGTATCGTATTAACAGTTGGCTTCTATGTCACGTGTTCTACTTTGTATCCTTCTATAAACACATAATCATCTCATTCTTCTACGAAAATGTTCAATGTACAAGCATGTGTTAAATTGGCTGAATTCATCCTGACTGGATGCTAAAACGAAATACGTTATCGTTTGAGATCAATATTAATAAGTTTGATGCATAATTCAGGTACACATTTCTGCCAATCAGGTTAACCTCATGATTTATTCATAGGTGGCTTTAGATACATACCCGTTCTCATTTTGCAACTCCACTACTATACTGTCCATCATCAGGAGCATGTTCTGCATTCATTGCCTAGGTTTTGTGGAGAGCATTATTAGAAGAGATAATGGAGCACAGCACTTTTATCACCTCTCGGTTTGCACCATTAATCATCAGAATGTGTCAAGATGTCCATTCTGGATGCTTGTAAATAAATTAAGTTGGAATCCTGCTGGAAGACATTGCCAGTGCAGTCAGGCCTGGAAGCACTTTGTTGTCCCCGTCAACTTTTGAGTACGTCTTTCGAAAGAAAAAAGGGACAGAACACAGGATGCATGAAAAATCTGTGCAGTATGATTAATTTAGCGCTCATAAACTATGGTTTACTCTCAGGAGTATAGTAGTGTTTGTATGTAATTAGGGAACAGAATATATTAATAAGATGAATAGTGTGGGGATAATAGGGAATAATGCCATTAAAGGGTATACAAAGGGACAATGCGTTATAAATGTGAAAATAAGTAGGTGTTATTTGGCATATAATTATGGCCATACAGTATATTGTTTTACCTGTTAATTATATACCCTTAAAGCCAGTGGAATTTGTGTTTGGTTCATTGCTTAGAACTCTTTTATGAAGAATGTTATAAAATACCTATGACAAAAAGGGGGAAAAAACTTACTTAAAAGAATGTAGGCACTATATCTATAGCACTATATCCTAATGGAGATTTGTGTTGCTTGCCTCAGTTGCCTTCTGTGAAGCTGCATTGAAACGATATGTGTTGTGAAAAGCAATATACAAATAAAAAGGACTTGACTATATTGCAGGTCAATAGCTGACCCTTAAAGAAGCTCAGTCCTCCTTCTTGCACCTGTTCTGCCACTGCCAAACATGGAGAGAGAAGTTAATTACCTGAGGAATTATTCAATAAAATTTGGGTTAACAATGCATTTATAACTAGTAATTACTGTGTGTGTGTGTGTGTGTGTATATATATATATATATATATATATATATACAGTAGTTGTCAAAAATCATATATATTTTTTTAGTATCTCATTGAAGGTAAAATTAAAATGTGAAATTGGGCAAAGAAAGGCATAATGTAGAGCTTTGCAATTAATAACATTAGTGAAAGTAAACAGCACTGTTCCAAAATGTACTACTTACTGAGGTGCAGTGAACGCCAAAGTTATCTCAACTACAATAACCTGCATCAATCTGCAATTTTAATGTTGATTATTAAAGGCAGAGACTATTTACACTAAAATAGTCTAAATTATAGTCACTAAAAAAGGCAACAAAAAGCATCTTCTTTTCACTAAGTGCAAATAGGGTTAGTTGCTATTTGCTCTCTATTTCACCCATGTTTATATACTAACAGTGTAGTGTCATTACTGCAGCAATTGTATTGTGTTTTAGTCCCACATACACCCTACACCAACCCCTAACCATACCTTACACAAATTAATCATGGTTTTACTATAGTAACCATATCATCAACACCTTGGTATTTTTCTAGTAAAATCATAGTAACCACAAATGAATCATGGTTAATATGAACTACTATTAACAACATATTACTGTAGTAACACCATGGTTAGTACATCAGAACTATAGTTTCCACCAAAACACATGGCTACTACAAAATTACTACAGTAAAACCATGGTTAATTTTATCCGGATCAAATCCGGATAACTCCCCGACCTTCACTGTGACCAAATAACTGCAAGAAATCACTTTAATTTACTATGTTAAGTAGCATTATTGGAAAATACGTACACATACCTTCGTTATACCCAGAGCTACTACAGTGGCACATGAGGATGTGTTTTGTCGTAAAATCCTTTGTTTCCACCAGACTATTGGAGTGCAAATAGTCACTTAGTTATCCAATCTCTTAATCCACTGAATGCCTAACCCATTAACCAGTTTAACATCTCTTCCCCATCATAAAAATGTAAATATGCCCGGCATCATTTTGATCAGCAGTTGACCCCAAATAAATCTGTCATGGCTGTCTTGAGCTTGGTCTGAGCATTGGTGGGTGGAGTTTGTGTAAATAGCCTCTGCTGACAAGATTGGATATTTGTTATTGGAAATAATTTACCTTGGACCAAATGTCCCTACTGAAAACTAACACATACTGTGAATGGCTAACACATAATTGAATACACAGTATGATCTCCTTAAGTTTTATTTTACTTTCTTGAGTAATTTTTTGCTGTAATGAAGTAATAAGCTTATGTAACATCCGTATAATATACTAATGTGTGAAATGTTTATTGTTGTATTATGCACACTGTTTTCATACTAGTTATATATATATATATATGTACTGTAGCAATATTCAGTGAGCATTACACAAGTGCACCAAGAGCAAAAGCTTGTCTGACTATATAGTGGATGGCAAAAGTTGATGTGTTGTTCAGGCAAGGCTTAGCAAAGTGTTAAAGTAATCTTTTAACCAAAGATGAATTTAACCTAAACACGTTCTGTGTTATCATACTGCAATCTACTTGAAATCTTCTCACAGCGTCTGACACATTTTGTGTTTTATAGTCCACGTACTCAGACAAATCATTTGTATGGCAGATCATACATCATTGGGCATGACAGTGGCATTACCTTGGCATGGCAGCGATGTGGAAAAAGGGCTCAGCAGAAGATGGCGAGTGTACGCACACTAAGTGCTCTGTTACGAGGTTGAACTACATGCAGGGATATTGGTTTCAGTCAGTAAGTTATCGCTGAAGGAAAGGGTTTCCCAAGTGTGCTAGAATTGCACCAGGCTATAAATAGATACAACGATTACTGTAGTTTGTGAGGTCTAAATGTACCTTTGAAATGTGTGCTAATATTGCTAAAAATGGCTCACCTCTCTGCCTGATTGTATAGCCAGTACAGGTAATGTTACCCTTTACTGGCGGTATTTAGTATCTGTTTTAAAGACTGTGTCTTTAATGATGAATGAATGAAGTTTAAATGAACTTAGAGACTGAGCTCCTTGTGAATATTCAGGAGGTAGGAGAAACCAGACTAATCCACACTTATATGTTTCCATTTGAAAATACATAGATTTTGCATTGAATTGCTACTTACCTCCACTGAAAACTGAGCATTTCAGAAATGCTCTCCATTATCACATTCTTTGGAAAACAATGACATTATGAAACTGAAAGAGTTTTCAAACAAAAACAGATTAATGTGGATGTGGCCTTGGCGTTGGCTACAGAAAAGATAAGATGAACAAACTCCATTATTGCCATGAGAAAATATATAGTTAATTTAACATCAGTCGACCGAAGAGGGTAAGTTGTTACAGTGGGAGCCTGTCATAAAATAGCCTATTAAGTGTTGGCTATTTAAGTACTATATTTTAAATTTAATTAGGCAACACAAAACTATTAATGAAGCAGCAAACACTTATGGTAGCATACATGTAAAGGGATTAGGGGAAAGGAGGAGGCGAGAACCGGCTTGACAATATAAATCATATTTTTAATAAAGAACTAACACAAAAAGACACAAACACACACATAGGACGGACAGCTGCCCGTAAACACTCTCTCTCTCTGTCGCACCACCGTCCACAGTCAGCCTTTATCCCTTTGGGAGGCTTGATTAGCCTGATAAGGGGCGGGGTGTGTAAAATTACAACCCAGCCCCACCCTCCGCCCTGTCACATTCCTCCCTCATTTTCTCAGTCTGGGGAGCCCCCGGCATGACGTACACCCTCCCTCTTTCCCTGGGAGAGGACGTGCCTTATGCCCCGTCTGCCGGCAGGTCATCCCCGCCTTCCTGGATCTGGGAGGGGACAGGCAGAGGGAAACAGTAATTAAAAATAATGGGGTTCTCCCTGTAACAGTGCAGTACCACTCAAAAAAAAAAAAAAAAAAAAAAAAATTTAAAAGAGAGGGAAAAGGCCAACACGGAGGGGCAGTGGGAGAGAGAGAGGAAAGAGAGAAAGATGTTGGTGAAAATTTGAAATCCACACATTCTGTATGAACACAAGAAATCAATTGTTCTTTCTTTTGGACTTGCAAATGCAATGCACAGTATTTCACCAAGAGATAAAGTGGTTGATAAAATGCATTAAACTTAAACCCCGGTTATACTGTACATGTGGCTGGAATTCTGAGCTGCTCAGTATTCAAAATGTACAGGAGGTATACATTTACTAACTAGGTAATGTTTCAAGGCAGAATTAGTTAATTTGACACGTTAATGGTGTTTGATCTGAAAAGAATCAAATCATGATGGCTATTATTATTATCAGAGCTGTTCAGCTTGCAGATGACATTTAAAACAGTCTACTTCATATCATCCTCATAACACACTTATTTCATGTCTCATTTCTGGACATGAAATGATAGGTATTTTCTTTCTGTGCTTTGTATATCAGTCAGTGTTGGTCTTGTTTGGTTTGTCTTATTATTTCATGTTTATATCCACATTCTTAATTACTTGATTAGGCCTAAAATGTACCTACTGTATATTACAAGTCACAACTACACAGGGCCCAGAGGTTTACAGCATGACTGAATGGTTGACCACAAAAACAGTGTAAATGGCAGAACGATGTTGTAGAGTATGAAGTAGAATCATGGACTCATCGAGTCTGAATACAATGAACACACTGTTAAACCTTATCTAAATCACTGAAATAGCGCCAGCTAGTCTGGGGAGTAGAATGCACTATTGACAGATAGACACTCCAGACATCCGCGTGACTTACCATGTGAGAAAAGAATGTGAGAAGTTGATAAAAATGTGTGTGTCTTTCATTTAAAACCCAGAAGGGCTTATTTTGAAGGAAATATGTTTATCCCAGTATGCTTGTGTATTTCTGTTATATCAAACTAGTTAAGATTATTTAGTTGTGTAGTTAAACTCTGAGGCCTTATATAAAGTGTCTTAAAATATATATTCACTTTTAAGTGTACCAAATACAAGTTTCTTGGTATCAAATTAAACCTTACGACTTGTCCTAGCTGAATATAAATATAAGGTTACATTAAAAGGATTCAACCCAAAATCCTGACCCGGTCGTAAATTATGCAATTGAAGAGCCTTGGCAGGACAAAGAAACCATCTCGCACCCAAAACAAAGGAGCCTCTTTGGGCCATTTCTCCCAAAGGAGGTGTGACCTCCCTGCCTTAAAAGTCAGGCTTCGGCATTGACTCCCTCTCTTACATCTCTCTTCTGCTGCCCCCACCTCCTCTCTTCTGCTGAACATTTCAACTCTCCTCTTCCGTCCTGCTCCCTCACCCTCCCTCGGACTCCCCTGAACACTCTCCAACTCTCCGGAACTCTGCAACTCTCCAACAGTTACTCTTAAGATGCTTTGAACTTTCCGTGAGCAATCCACGCTCTGGAAACACCGACAGAAAGCCCATCTCAAGGACGCCACGAGGACACGACATACAAGCAGTCTTGCTCAGCTGACACAAAGGTCCATTGTGCAAGTATTATTTCATTGAAATTCAAATGCGTTCCAGTGTGTAACTCCCGTGCTGGCTCTTAAGGGTTAACTGTTGTAATAAGTTCGCTATCCTTATAATCTCTTTATTTTCCTTACTGTTTTTACCTTGTTTGTTTTATGTTTCTATGTTAAATGTTTGTGTGTTAAGTGTAGTGATATATCCTAGTTCCTTGTATTAAACCCAATTATACGCTTTATTGTCTGTGTTTGTTGGTCATAAAACAAAGCCTCTTTAATGTGCGATCTTAAGCTACGAGCTGATATTATCAAAGTAAGTTAACGTGCTTTGATTAAGTAGGCTTATATTAAGAATAAACCTTCTGAAGAACTGATCAAGAGTATCGAGCAAAGTGGTTTGGTGGACGAACTGATTGGTTGCGGGAGCCTATGGTTTAATTCTCTTAAGGTGTTCTGAAAATTAAGACAGCCTGTCTGCATATGATGTATATTCCTAATTAATTATAATTTGTTGTGTTTAATTATTTATATATATCTGAAGCAGACTTTTGGGCCATACAACCCCTGTTTTCGGGGCAATTTAGAATGTATTGTTATCTAGTTCAAACCGTATGATTAATCATTGATTACAATCATCATTATTAGTTATACATTCCCCAAACCTGAACCGAGATACCCTACAATGTGATAAACTTTTGGGGGAAATTATCTAAAAAAAAAAAATAATTAAAGCCAAGATGGTATAAACAGCTTTTTTAGAGTGTGTGGGTCAGGTCAGGTCAGGTCAGGTCAAGTCAGGTCAAGTCAGGTCAAGTCAGGTCAAGTCAAGTCAAGTCAAGTCAAGTCAAGTCAAGTCAAGTCAAGTCAAGTCAAGTCACGTCACGTCACGTCACGTCACGTCACGTCACGTCACGTCACGTCACGTCACGTCACGTCACGTCACGTCACGTCACGTCACGTCACGTCACGTCACGTCACGTCACGTCACGTCACGTCACGTCACGTCACGTCACGTCACGTCACGTCACGTCACGTCACGTCACGTCACGTCACGTCACGTCACGTCACGTCACGTCACGTCACGTCACGTCACGTCACGTCACGTCACGTCACGTCACGTCACGTCACGTCACGTCCGTCACCCTAACCCTTGTGTTGAGCCCTGGCATGATTTAAGAGAGTTTTGAACTATAGGTGTTTGAAATCAACATAAAAAAGCACTGCCAGACAAACAGGCATTCGTGCCTTATAATTATGGCGACATAGTCCCAGTGACAACTAGCCCTCGTCTCCCAAATTACACACAGACGTTCTCTCACACACAATCACACTGCTGACACCATGTACCAGTACAGCCTTTTCTTTGTGACAGTTCACAATCTTCAAGGGCCACAGCCACTTACTGTCAACGTCACTGAATTACACACATGAAAGGATTGTCAACATTGTGAGTGGCTTTGTATCTCATAAACCGTGACCAGCGCTGTGGCTGATGTATTAAAATATTGCACCATACATCATAATATCTGTGGATATGCCACATTATGGATGGGGCTGTCATTCGTAGTTGTACTTTAATTTTGAATAAAATGAATGGAATGGTACAAGAAGGCCTTTGATCCCTACATACATTGGTCCTGTTTTGATTATTAGATTAAATTGTTTGTTCTGCTGATCCGATAATTTTATACGAGACCCCATGCTCAGATCACTGATTTTGAAGAAATGCTTGGCTCCACATTTTTGTAAGTCTGAAAAGAAAAAAGAAATATAAATAAATATAAAAGATAACAATGTGCAAGATGATGAAATGTGATTGGACAAAAAGGCATAAAATGGTTCGGGAGCAGAAATGGGAATAAAGATTTGTATTTATTGCTCCGTGCTAAACTTTGATGTGCAATAACACAAAATTGACTACCAAACTAATATTGCTGTGGATCATTTAGCTGCTATTGCCTAAGATAACTGCATAATTATGAACACACTCAACTCTTTATGTGGTATTAGCCGTAGACCCTCAGGCTTTGAAAATGAGTTTTCCCATACCATAGAATAACCCTGTGAAAGCTATGTGTGATGTTTGCTCTCTTGCTCCATGTTGTGTGTAGCGGTGTGGTTTTTTGGAGCTTAAGGGGTTATATAATGAAAAATTAGATTTTCCTTTTTGAAATAAGAGTTCAATGTACTGTACAATGAAATATATACTGTACATTTCAGAACTGGAACTGTCCACCCTATTCCAAAAATAGTATGTTTTGAAACTAAAAGCTGCAAAAAATGTCTTGTTCCAACCTTTTGCTATGTCAATGTTTGATTGCCTGGATAGTTGGAAAGATACTATTATCCCTGAACACCAGAAGATGATGCTACTATGCAATTTGGCTTATAACTAACAATTAGAGTTAGCATAACATTTGGTGAATTTTCCCATTATCTGTTTCTGGGCTCTTTTAAATGGTCATCAGCAACTATGATTATGATATAATTAAGTTAAACTCAATCAACAGCTTTTATGGCATAATGTTGATTACCACAAAATAATTTCGGCTCATTTTCTTTTCAAAATAATGGAAAAATGGAAGTGAATGGGGTAACATTTTTTACCCACGTAGCAGATTTCCAATGTTTTCCAATGTTTGTTTACAGCAATTAAACAACACACATATATATATATATATATATATATATATATATATATATATATATATATAAACAACACATATATATATAAAGACAAGACTTTCCCTTAGACTCATGTTGTGTTCTGCAGTCATTAAGTTAAAACTACCTTAAGTTGTTTTAAATTGAGTTTAAGGGTTTACAGCATTGCATCGTCTTTCTTTTTTTAGAGAAGGAGGGAAAAGTTTATTCATTTATTTTGTAATCAACATTATGCCGGAAATGCTATCAATTGAGCGTAACGTATTAAACCTGGAATATTCCTTAAACAGTTTGTGTGGTACATTTCAGCACATTTTTTGAGAACCTTTGTAAAATGTTATGCAGGCTTTGAATGCACCTTGTTGTTGATGAGTCAGCACCAGAATACCGAAATTGATAGCAAACCCGCAACCTTTGAGAAAGCACTGTTCTTTATTTAACAAGCGAAAAAGGCATTTACATGGAAGTCATAAAGATGCAATAGCAAAAGTGTTTGGAAACAGTCATGTAACACTCAATTACATCTATTTGCAGAACAAGAAATCTTGAGTAACGTTTTCAAAGGACTTAAAGAAATAAAAAAAAATAAAAAAATCCTAAACAATATTTGTGATGTGACCTCTTTAAGATGCACCAGTTTACTGAAATGTATAACACAGTATATAGTCATCTACTCCATTTACTGATTGTAAATGTAGAACGTGATTTACAGTATAATGTAATATTCTATGGTGCAATAGCATTTTATTTTCTAGAAGATCAGATGTCACTATGTTTCTTGTGGAGAGCTTCCTGTGCACTTGCAGCGTGAGGCCCTCCAGCGGTCCTGATGGTAGAGCTGCATCATACAGTCTGTTGGGGTTGCAGGTGCACTCACATTGAACCAGGCAGTTCTTAATGCAAATAGAATTTATGTGAAACACTATTCATGCAGTTCATGCAATTGCATTTCAATTTGCACATTGAGGGCTTAAAAATGGGAGAGGTGGCATATGCAATGTGTGTTGCTGCTAGTTTTTTGCTGCCCATTTTAGCTGGGACATCCGATATTTTGGCAGAAATTACAATGTCCCATACGGGACTCCTTTTATCCATCCTGTATTGAAGGCTTTGTGTACCTTATTAAATCATAAATAGGTTGGATGGTGAGACGAGGACCCACGTCCTGTGATGAAATGCTCAAAATTCTCAAGTGTCCCGTATTCGCGTGACATTCAGTATTTTATTGAGTTGTGGTTTCTCACAACCGGTATGGGTTACTGCACCTTAGCACATCTCTTTAGGTAAGTTAAGCCAATGTCTGTATTTTTACAAGAGGTTTGCAGTGCTTTGCGTGCCCTGTAACATATAAATGATAAAACCAATGTGGTTCGGATGAGGCTTTTAAAAATCGGATTTAATGTGTTTTTGTATGGTTCAGACTAGAATACCTAAATGGATTTGACTGACATCGATTGTTTTTTTCTGCAAGTGAGAACCAAGCCTAGAACACAAGTGCTGATTTACTTGTTGCTAATTTTAATGGAGAACCTATACAAAGGTTTTGTATTATTTATGCAATGGTGAGCTATTTTACATATATGGAAAAGCCCAATATTGCCTTTTATGCCAGTGCTATTGTATTTGATATTTTTCTGTAATACTGTATTTGGATTTAATTTGAAAAGGAGGTTACTGCTGTACTTTCAAGAAATCGTATTTTTCCCCAACTCAGGCTTGAGTTGCAACTACTGTAGACATTGTATGTCCATTGTGTAATGTTCAGATTAGGGGTCAAAAATTGGGTTTTCAATGGCAGATTCTTAACCCATCTTAACCCATCCCTTCTATCCTAATTATGTGGTTACAGGCCTTTTTCCTTGTGGTCTTACTGGGGAAATTAATGTGGGTTGGACTTCTGCTGGAAGTTGTTCAATAACATTCCCTAGCACTGGCTGCAATAATTTTAAGACCCTGTTTAGAGCTGGTAATAAGACGCGTTTTGGATGATCCAGTTGCAAAGGTCAGCGCGAAATATAGTTGTGAACAGGGTGCAAACTATTTTGTGATTGGATCACAAAAAAACACATACAGAGGTAGTCAAAAACCACATCGCATTTGAGGTTTAAAACGGCATCCCGATGCGTCCCGGACAGCAGCAATGCACCACCTCTCACCTGTCAATAACCCACCAAACAAAAATGAATTACGTACGGATTTAAGGAAATAACCGTCCCATCGGACAACTTGAAAAAGCTCTTACATAGCCAATGATGAGAACTTCACGGCTCTTCCTCAGTGTATCTGTCTGATTTGAACATGCCGGGTGACAAGATGATGACAAGCACACACATCTGAAGCTGAACTAACACGGGTACTCCACTGAAAACAACGGATAATTCTGTTCTGAATGTTGTGTTTGTGCTTAGATTAAATCTCAACTGCATCTGGGAGAAAAAGCGTGCAGTTTTTTTTTTTTTTTTCGCGATTTCTTGATGTTTATGACTTTTTTGCAGTTTATTAGCATTCAGTAACACACTGACATAGTGATTGATATATGTCCTCATGAAATCATACATGCTCACCTCAAAATCCCAACACCACAATGAAAGAACGAATGCACGTACGCCGCAACAAAAGCTGTGTTAACTTGACAGCGGAAGTGATGCCCATATTTCTCGCTTAGCATCAAGGGACGTATGAAAAAGTTGGACAGCCAATTTGACAAATTTGTTACCATGACGATGTAGTCAACAAACCTTAAAACACTAAAATGACTCTAAAATTTACCATTTAACATTTAAGCTCAAATGAATCACAAGTTTTAATAGAAGAATTAATGTAAGTGCTTTTATAAAATTATAAGCTTCACATTTCTGCCTTTAAACCCTAGAAAAATTGTCCCCATTCACTTTTAGTGTCCCCATTCACTTCTATTGTAAGTGCCTCACTGTAACCTCGATTTTTGCTTTTTTTTTAAGTAAAGGAGGGACGAGTCAAAATGATTGTTTGTGGTAATCAACATTACGCCATAAATGCTGTCGATTGATCTTAACTTGTACTGAACATTACTTTAAAAGTACCAAAAGTTATTTATTGCCACTAACTCATGTGTATTGCTACACAGTTCTCTGAGAATGACCCCAAGCATTGTTATACCTGGGATACTGAGGTTTCACATTAACTAGTGCACTCGAAATATGTGGTGTCACTGTAGGTGCTGGTCTTGTCCAGCTCACTGTATCATTGCCTAAAACATTACTCAACCTGTTGTTAGGAGCAGAAAATTTTTTTTTACATAGCAAAAGGTGCTATGTAAAGCACCTGGCCCTGTGTGTGTAAAGTCCCTCTATGTGTGTCCTTTGAAAGCCACTATCTTAATTTGGCTGTAATTAGAAACAGAAGGTCATTATTCTCATTAGCAATAGAGGCATCTGTGATGGCACAACAGTGTCTGGCTGCTCTGGCCACCTGCTGCTGAGAACAGTTGTCTGTTAACACTAACAGCACTAACACCAAGTGCCAAAGCTATTGCTGTCTTTCAGTGCCTGGATTTACATATTGCACTTGCTTTTGCTTCAAGGCAAGGCTGCTTTTGTTCTGCCTGTTTACTGAAGGCTTATATGCTAATGTTGAGAGGCACTGGTGGACTTGGATTTCACAAAACACAAGTATTTTATTTTATTAATTTATTAATTTACATTTACATTTATGCATTTGGCAGATGCTTTTATCCAAAGGGACTTACAGAGCCCTTATTACAGGGACAATCCCCCTGGAGCAACCTGGAGTTAAGTGCCTTGCTCAAGGACACAATGGTGGTGGCTGTTGGGATCGAACCAGCGACCTTCTGATTAACAGTTATGTGCTTTAGCCCACTACACTACCACCACCACCACTCCCAATTTATTTATGTTACCAGAATTATATCAGAGGGGCACATTTGTGTTTACAGTTTTGTTTATTTGTTCATCTCATATTTTTGCCATAATGTTCCACAATCTAAAGCCTCTTGTACAAGAGTTAAATCACATAGATTTTGGGTATCAAAAAAAAGGAATGCGGTGTGGTGCAAAATGAGTTCTTTGCTATTGTTTATCTCATGGAAGAATTGTATTTATTTTTATTTTATTTTATTTTTTTATTTATTTTTTTTTATTTTTAAAAATGATGATTTCAGTGTTTAGACATAGGGATACAGGAAGAGGAAAATGCCTTAGAATTTCATCTATGTTGTATGTTACAAGATCGCCCTCTTTTGTCTAAACAGGATTTTGCAAATACACCGAAAGTGCAGTCCAGTGCCAGTTACAACAAAGCCCTGAAGTAAAGAACTAAATGAGCCCTGAACTTGCAACTTAGGTTTTTCTTTTCTTTTTTCTTAGGTTAGTTGTTATGCCATTTCTTCCTTCAATTTCTCTGCATAATCAAGCATGCTTTTTTGCACTTTTGCATTGATCTTTTGTGTTCCTATTTTTTTCTAGAAAATATATGTATACTGTATATTGATGTTATAAAAGGCTTTCTACAAAGTTAATTATGTTGCATAGTTTCATGGAGAGTATGGCACGGTGGCTCAGTGGTGGTAGCACTCTCTCACAGCAAGAAGGTCCCCGGTTTGAGTCATGACTCACCCAGGGCCTTTCTAGTGGAGCATGTGCTCCCCGTGCTCTCATGGGTTTTCTCTGGGTGCTCTGGTTTCCCCATGGTCCAAAAACTTGCAGGACAGGTGAATTGGAAACTCTAAATTGCCCATAGGAGAGAGTGAGTGTGTGAATGTATACGTCTGTGTGTGTTGCCCTGTGATGTTTCCCTGCCTTCAGCCCAAGACATCTGGGATAGTCTCCAGCACTACCCGTGATCCTAGGACAAGCGGCTATAGAAGATTGATGGATGGATGGATGGATGGATGGATGGATGGATGGATGGACTTCTTGGGTATTAGAATGTCATGTCTTTTCTGTCCCAGGGCACCAAGGTCACTACCAGATTTTAGGGTTCCCCTTCCTTTAAAATCACAATTTAACCCCGTATGTATGTATTTGTGCATAAATATTCATCGTTGGCAGGGGTCTGCATTTTATGATGTGCGAGAAAACACTCTGTTTGTGTTATTCGAGTTCATATAAAGTGAAAACACAGAACACCAGAACATTTAGGCACAAACCCTGTGAAGGGTGATTCAATTCAGATAATTATTCTCTCAGGTTTCTTTCAGTTATGAAATTATGAATCTGTACTTAAGTTTCAGCCTCTTCCTAGAATTTGTAATAATATTTGTGGCCAAAGACAGATGGTAGGTAACCCAATCTATGACGACATGTCACTGATGATAAATAAGCCCTACTGTTATCATGTGGCACTAATGCAATTTTCAATATTTTTCTTGTTTAGATATCAAATGCTACAACAGAAATATAGGGAAAAAAATACAGATTACTGTCAAAAATTTAAAAAGTAACCGAGTAAATCAGGTTATGGAATAGAACACAAATAGTTTCAAACATGTCTCATACTGCCTCTCTGTGGTTACTCGGCGTATGTTAGCATGCTCTCTTCACTTAGTACAGCAACATCTGTTTGTAATGTTTGATTTTGAAACAAAAAATTACACATCTTTTTTTATTTATTTTTATTAAAAAATTAAACTAAAGATTTAAAAAAATTACAAAATGTTTTTAATTATAAATAAACAATTTAATTGAATTCCTTCTTTTGATTTTATTTGTGCACACATTGGTGTATAGCTTGCAAATCTGAAATATAATAGTTATTTTTTATTTGTATTTTCTTTGCATTACAGTGGATGTCCTACCGGGTTATTATTAGTTTCATAATTCATTGTTTTGAAGAAAAAGTTGTATGTATGTATGTATGAGATGTCTGATTACAGTTAAAGTGCATAGGTGTTATGGCAAAAGGAATATGGCCAAAAAGAGTTTCTGCTTTTATTGTGGAGGATCTTGATTTATTAGTGCTGGGTGAATGTGTGAAGGTTTTGTTGTTGAAGGGAAGTGCTCATTTAAACTGGCATTATCGCACTGGCAATGCTACTGAACCAACATTGGCACTTCTTTTTATTCTCTGAGCTGATGAGTATTAAGTGACTCCGGCTGTGTGTCCATTTTTCACATTGCTTGCTGGCCATTCTGCTCTGTTGTGATGCTGTCCATGGTGCTAAATCACAAATGATAGGAAACAGGAGCACTGATGATGACACACTCATCAGTGTTTCTGTATATAAATATGCAAATGTGCAGGATATCTGTACATGGCATCACAGAATTCATTATAACCTCTTTAGTTTACACACCCCACCCCACACACACACACAAAAGTAAAAATGTCTGACACAACTAGAAACAATTTAATAGATATACATCAATACAAATAATAATAATACAAATAACACCACCGATTTAATAGGTTATTCAGCTGTCAGTCCCAAAGGATTGCTTCCTGGCTTGACACTACAGAAAAACATCGGTTAGGTTTATATTTGAAATATTTTCAGCATTCAAACAGTAGAAGGCAGGCTTTTCCAAAGACTCTTTCTTTTACTCTGCACTAGAAAAGCCATTACAGTGTCACTGCACTCAGTTTTACTTGAATCTTTGATAAAATGTCACCAATTGTAGACATAGAGTGACTGAAAGAAGATAAAAGAGAACAAAAGGTGAGAGTTTGTTGCTGCCTCTGTGTGTGCCTTCATTCTGTTTCCACAGGAGACCTTGAGATCATTTCCACATGCTGAGCTCACGGAAGTGGCCATTGACACACTGAGAAAATTGGCCTTTGATGACGGTCCTTTGTGGTGAGCTTGTTCAGGTTTGCTGGGTTTGTGGATGAACAAGGTGTGGGTGGAATTAAACTTTAATGTGAGCATATCTGTGTGTGACTAACTGCTTCGTGGAGGCTTTGTTGAACTCTGTAGGAGCTCCAGGTGAGGCTCTTTGTATTTGGGTTTAAGAGATGACAGAAGCTCTAGACTTTCTGTTACATGAAAGTTGGTCTGGAATGTTATATGATATGTTATGCTGTATTCCAGACGAAGTCAGAGGTGGGATTATCAAAGTTAAAATTTCCCACTTCTGTTTCAGTTGATCACACGTATGAACAAATGCCAAATGCGTAAACACATGCACAGTCTTTCAGATGCTAGCTAGCTGGCTATCTAGTAGCTATTTCACAAGCAAAATAGGTGAAAATGTAGGCATTGATTGATACACTGTGGTGATGTAGCCGTGGCTAAGCAACGTCTGTGAAGAGCAAGGCTGAAGAAGAGGAAGAACAGTAAGGATTGACACCTGTGGGAAATTATCTCTAACAGCTGTTCTGTGTTGCAGTTAGAGCTGGAGAGGGATAAAAGGGCAATCCAGAGAGGTGGAGGGCAGAGAGAGATGCATGCAGCCGTCTTCATGTGTGCATTCACTGTGATAAGCAGAACGTTTAGAAATAAAGATTTACGTTGGATTGTTTGCCCGGCTCCCGTGTTCTCCTTTACAAGAGAGCAAGAGATTTGTTATATTTGTTCCGAAACCCGGGAAATAAGAGGAAGAAATGCCATCATTGAGTCCTCGCAGCTGGCCGAATTATTCAAGACCATCGCCAGCATCTACCAAGCCCACATCAGTCTCTACTTGAGCTGTTTATGGAACAGAAGCAGCGGTTCCAGGCGTTCTTCCAGGCTCAAGCGGAGGAACGGCAGGTCCTAAGGAGCAGGAATCACCTACAGCCATACCGTACATCACGCTAAGGGCCGGTCTGCTGGAGCTGCGGGGAGCCTGGGCATTTCTAGGACCGATGCCCCATGATGGAGGTGGAAACATTGGTCCAGATCCTTGATGCGCCACAGGCCATCCCCAAACAAGCATGGGCATACTGGGTACTTGTGAGTATTAAGGGGGGTACATACCAAGCCTTAGGAGATTCAGGATGTTATAAAACCTCCATTTACCAAAGCTTGGTTCAATCCTAGGCTTTGGATACAGGCCAGCAGGTTAAGGTAAGGTGTGTGCTCGGGGATATTCAGAATTACCCTGCAGTGATGGTCATTATTCAATTTTGAGGACAAAAGCATAGTATTGAGTCTGTGGTTAGTCCCTGCCTCTCCCATCCACTAATTTTGGGTACGAATTAGCCGGAATTGACAACTTTATTGAGGGGAATATGTGTGGATGGGTCCTACAACACAGTGTATTAGTGTGTGATTCGCTGGCTGGGGAGGTGGTACCAGGGCCATCTATGTCAGCTCCACGTCAGGAGGACATAAGGGAGGGGGAAGACACGGCTTCACCAACCCTTAAAAGGATTCCCTGCAGGGGATTTCCCTCTTGAGCCGAAGCAAGGTGAAACTCTTTGGCACGCATTTGATGAAGTTAAAGTAATTGATAGTCAAAACCTCCAGCCAGGCACTGCACTCTATGCACATATCCATATTTTTCAATTATCAAGGATCGGTTGTATCGAGTGACGCAGGACACTCAGACAAAGGAGGATACAACCCAATTGTTAATACCGCAGATCCATCAGGAAATGTTATTCCAGATGGCTTATTGTAATCCGATGGTGGGTCACTTAGGAAAATTGGGAGGAGGGACTGTCAAACATCAAAAACGAAATTCAATACGTTCTTGACCTAAGAGCAAAACACCACACACTGGGTAATTAACGAAGAAGAATATGCAACAGGCTCAAGAACGTCAAAGCTGGCTTTATAATTTGGGTACTCGACTATGGGAATTTACACCAGGAGATAAAGTCCTTGTATTGCTCCCCACATCGAGCTGTAAATTACTCTTCAAGTAGCAAGAACCTTTTGAGGTCAAACGGCGAGTTGAGGAAATAAATTATGAGGTGAAACTAACGGAAAGAGGCGGAGCATATCAGATTTACCACATCAACCTCCTGAAACCGAGGAGAGAGGCAGTCCCAGTGACTTTGGCAGTGGTGGTTCCGGAGAGGGAGGAGCTTGGAAAGGAGGTGAAATTAAGTCATTGATCAAGTCACCTCGGTCACTTGTGGAGACCACCTCTCATCATCCCAAGTCACGGAGGTTGCCAGGTTGCAAGCAGAATTTTCCAACATGTTCTCCCTTCTTCCCAGTCATATGAATCTCATACAGCACCATATCGAAATGGCCCCAAAGGTAGTGGTACGTAGTAGTCCCTACCGATTACCTGAGCATAAAAAAGTGGTTCGGGAAGAATGAAATGCCATGCTGGATATGGGGGTAATAGAAGAATCCTACAGTGACTGGGCCAGCCTAGTGGTTTTGGTTTCTAAGAGTGACAGCTCAGTCCGGTTCTGTGTGGATTATAGAAAAGTCAATGGGGTGTCTAAATTACACGATGCCTCTGATTGATAAGCTACTTGATCGGTTAGGCGCGGTTTGCTTTTATTTGACACTGGATTTAACAAAGAGACTAATTTGTGACGGGGCCCCAGCTATGTTTCTGTGACTCATGGACAGATTACTTAGACCATGTCCTGCTTATGACATCATCATTTTCAGCAATGATTGGCAGCGGCACCTGCGGCATCTGAGGGCTGCCCTGAGGTCGTTGAGATGGGTGAGACTCATGGCAAACCCAAAGAAGTGCACAATTGTGCGGGTGGCAGTATGGCTTCCACATCCACTTTCAACCAAATTGATAAAACCGCAGAAATTGCAGCTTACACGAGACCTAAGACCAAAAAGGCAGTGAGACAGTTCCCGGGGCTGCCTGGCTATTATCGCAGGTTTGTGCCAAATTTTTTGACCGTCACCAGCCTGCTGACTAATCTTACAAAAAAGGGGTCACCAGATGTCAGCCGTTACAAGTCTCTCTTTATGCATAGAGTTATTCATCATTGGAAGAATGCAGATATTCAAAAACTTTTAACAGAACCTGACATCATAAAAATAATTAGTTTCCAGAATTTTTTTTAAATAAGAAATAATTGGGAATAAGAACCAATTCTGAATTTTCTGACTTTTTTCCACCTTTGATGGCCACTTTGAGGTGTCTTCTAACCACGCGCAAAGCAAATGTGTACATCAGATAGAAATTTCCATAAAGTTTTGAAATGTCAAAGGACTTTTAAAGAAAAGAACATGACTAATGTTGGAGCAGTTCAAATGCACTTATCAGATTTTCTTTTGTCAGAAATGAAATTGGAAAAATTTAGCTGTCATCTGTCAAATGTCAGAGTGACTGGAAAACAATTTGAACCATGGCTCAAAGCGAAGGCTCTTTACATTTGCAATTTGCACACCCACACATTCATAGCCAATCATTTGTGCCTGCTTTTGCGAATCAGAAGCTTTAAAGACTTGCACAAGTAGAAAGAGCACAGTGGAGACATTCTTATGCGCAACATAATGATGAATTTCTCATCGATGGTGCTTAAGAGCCCCCCCACCCTTGAGTATCCATGGAAGTCTAACTTCACACAGTGTTCAATTCTGAGAAATCCGCATGTGACGCTGTCTCTTTCCATATTCATGATTATGTGGGCTCTGATGCACACTACTCTTAAATTACCCTGTGACTGCTTTTTTGATTAAGACCAAATTGTTGTTTACATACCGCAATCTGAAGAAATCTTGATTAATATGTTTTTCAGAGAAGTCACTTTACCATACACAAGCAGCAGAAGCCCACCAATTTTTAAGTCGTCATGCTGCTGGTCCTTTGATTTAGAGCCTTTTTACATTACTCACTGAAAAATATTTTAATGAAGGGTGGCTGAGTTTGAGAACTAGTTTGAAGTATATGTATTATTATGCATTACACACTCTCATTTTCATGAGTGTTGGCTTACCTTGCTCCAGCAAGATTGGTGCACTTGAATTAAAACAGCCAGCATGCCAGCTAATGCTGGTAGCTTACATGCAGCAAAACACACACACACACATAGACAGACAGACAGACAGACAGATAGAACCAGCTGTGCACTTGCCTGTCCTTGCTGAGAGACCAGCTTCAGCCAGTAAACCAGCTTAGGCCGGTTTTAGAAGCTGTTTTTTATTTATTTTTTATTTACAGTAGCTGCCAATAGCGAGTGAAAGGAGAAAATCCATCAGCCATTTAATTTTTACTGTATTTGTAACTGGATTATTTACTGTTTTTTTTTTTCTGGCATATTAGATACAAACAGTGTAGGTTATTGCACGTGCAGACACGATAGTCTCTGTCTCATTAAAACTGCACCTGTCACAAAAATGTAAAGATCGTGATTGCGTTTTGTTTTGCAGGCTTAATTTGAGGGATATTACACATATGTGTCGCCACATGGGATTCTGAATTAAAAAGATGCATCCTTAATAAACTTTTGACATTTTTCTTTGAGGTAAGCGGACATTTAGGGCCCCCGAATCACCAGGGGTCCTCACAAAGCAATATTTGTACTTCTTTTATCTCAAGTAAGAACCAGATAGCTGTTATGGCTCAATTACACAATTATAAGGGGCCCCCTTGTGGCCCGAGAGGGAAGGAAGAATGTAACTGCAAGGATAGAGTTGTAACTAGATGGGACAAGGGGCCTCCAAGTAGGATTTTACTTGGAGCCTCCACTGAAGTTCCTTTTAAAGTTACCTTAAATACATTTGTATTTACTTGCCAAAGCCATTTTAACACATTTGTCACAGTAATGTTTTTGCTTATAGAACTCAGAGTCGGAAACAACTACTTTGCATTGACTCACTCGCAGGCAGCAACAGTGCTCAGTTTCACACTTTGCCCTCTCCTCCCTCTTCCTGCTCCCTCCCGCCTTCCTCATTTCCTGTGAAGAAGTATCTGTTGAAAGAGTGGAGGCACGGCAAGCAGAGTGCACAACGAGGACTCGCTGAAAGCACAGAGCTTAATTAAACTGCTGCTCAACTGCTCTAAAGTAGCACAGCTTTGAGGAATTGTTTGAAAGAATCCAAATCTCCCCCAGTTCATCTAAAACTGGTGAGATTGGTCAGACATCCTTGAGATCTAGTGCATGTGTGCACGAGGGAGTTGAACTGCACTTGAGGAGAGTCAGTTGTTGCTGGACAACTGTGGAGGTGCGCTTTCTCCACAAGAGAAAGCTCACAGCTAAATTTCTGAACCACTGAGCAGAGCTGACATAGGGCGAGAGGGAGCAACATGGGTGCTTTGATGGTAATATTTTCTCTGCAAACAAAACAAAGGAGAAAAAGAACAGGTAGGCACTAAAAAGCAGTTTCATTGTATGACATATATCATATATATTAGTATGAATAATAAGTAATTAACAGTATTATTTGTATTACTATTAATTCTGCAAAACACATGATCTTATTACTTTTTAAAATTAAACAGAAATATTTGATTGTAAAAATTATTAATGCACACTAATTTGTTCTTATTTTCATAAGTGTTTCAAAATATAAGATGTGTTCTTACTTTGGTGTAATTTTCCCCTGTAGAAAAGAGTACATGACCAGACAGCTAATTTATGGTATTCATGAATACTTTGTTGAAATCCAAAGGAAAGGTTCCTAGAAAGTTTTTGTAGAAAAGACGTTTTGAGATGTGTTCAAAATTATATATTAGAATATTAATTGTTTTGTTTTTTGAAGAACCTCTGAAGACTTTATATTTATTTTATGGTAAATTTTTTAATGGCCATTTTACCTACACATTCTTAATCCGTATTTATATCATTCCCTTTTTGTGTGCAAAATATCCTTTAAAATATATTATCTAAAGAAATGAGGATAAACACTTATTCCAGCATTAATTTCATGAAAGGGCCATTAGTAATGTGGTGCCAGATTTTATAGGAATTCTTATAGAATATCTGCCAGGCCATCAGGCTGTGAAATTAAATCCCATTCACCTTCCACATAGTCCACATAAATCTGGCATCACATACTCCAACCTACATTGTGGTTTCACTTGAGTACATTTTTGGATTAAATGCTGTGTCGTTACTATGGTCATGAAAAGCTCGCTTTGGTGGTTTATTGCTTAAAACTAGCATATCTGAAGTAATATCATTAGAGTTCAACAAACACATATAATTGCATGGCCTTTCATATTTGTTTAAACATTAAATCTCAGCAAGCAGTAATAATTGCTCAGCGTACAAGAAGCATCTAGCTCTGCCCTGGACTGTAACTCTCTATGGTTTGAATGTTAAAATTAGTGATTACTGCATCATTACATAATGGTAAAGAACAAAGAGGAAAATATCTGCTTTTAAAAATTGTATTCTATCTGAAATCTATGCTGTCCTGTTTACTTTATTTGCTGTCATTTTGGAGACTATTTTTTAAGGTTATAGAGGCAAAGCATAAGTTTTGTTTAATATCTCCAACCTTAAACTGCATGTGTTTCTTAGAGATCATTTAGAGAGGTGTCATCAGTACAATATGTTAGTGTAATGGGAGCCAGTTGACAGATAGCTGTGCAATGTGAATAAACCTCACTCAGAAGATGTAAACTTTAGCCTCCTGGTTAGCACTCCCACCTCCCATGACGGAGACGCCAGTTCGAGTCCTGTTCGGAGCAAGTAGAACAGGAGCATCACAATGGTGCCGTGACCCGGATGGGAGTGAGCTTTAGGGGGATGAGTGTAACGGGAGCCAGTTGATAGATAGCTGTACAATATGTATAAACCTCACTCTCCTGACCTCAAGAGGTGCACTAGTGACTGATGCTAGAAGATGTCAACTTTAGCCTCCTTGTTAGCACTCCCGCCTCCCATGACAGAGACGCCAGTTCCAGTCCCGTACGGAGCAAGTAGAACAGGAGCATCACAATGGTGCTGTGACCCGGATGGGAGTGAGGTTTAGGGTGGTGAGTGTAACGGGAGCCAGCTGATAGATAGCTGTGCAGTGTGTATAAACCTCACTCTCCTGACCTCAAGAGGTGCACTAGATACTGTAGCCTTTAGCCTCCTGTTAGCACACCAGCCTCCCATGCCGGAGACGCCGGTTCGAGTCCTGTACAGAGCAGGTAGAACAGGAGCATCACAATGGTGCCATGACCCGGATGGGAGTGAGGTTTAGGGAGGTGAGTGTAATGGGAGTAGGGGGGTAAGTGTATTGGGAGCCTGCTGGTAGATAGCTGTGCAATGTGTATAAACCTCACTCTCCTGACCTCAAGAGGTGCACTAGCGACTGACGTTAGAGGCTGTAGCCTTTAGCCTCCTTGTTGGCACACCCGTCTCCCGTGCCTGAGATGCCGGTTTGAGTCCCGTACGGAGCGGGTAGAACAGGAGCGTCACATTAGGATAAATGTTAGATTCTGCACAGTATGTCGGACTGATTCATAAACCAGTGTTATTTCCAAATAATTTTACACCTGAATTTGAGTCCCAATGTGCTGAATTCAGGAAAACGCCTACTTTAACAGTAAATGTTCATATCCCAAAAATGGCCTGTGCTGTGCCATTGATGATCTTTTGCTAGAGAGATTAAGTTAAAAAAAACACTGTTTCGGGTTCAGGTGCATATGCACACTGCTGCAGTTCCAGCTTTGACCATTGGAGGCAGTTCATAAAACATAGACCGATTTTAGCAAACAAAAGATTTGACCTCCTATCACCGATTTCCCAGTGAGATCGATCTGCATAAACAGATCGTTCTGGTCAAAATAATTTTATTTGAACCTTTTATTAAGTGTTAGTGTTGACACTTTCAAATTTGCACCTTTAATATTTTAAACTTAAGAAAATGCTATAGTTTAAAGAAGCTAATTTAGTGTAGGGACAAATAGGATTTGGTTTCTAAATTCTAAACAGGAATGGAAAATTCCTTTTAATCTTATGAAAATCATGCCAAAATACAATAAACAGTAGAATAAATCAATAGTATCCTTCCTCTCCCATGTGAAATAGTTTTGTTGTTTCTTATATAAGCAAGCTCTGGGATGTGAGGTTTGAAGTGTAGTGAGTAAATTTATAACAGGTATATCTATAGAGAAAGTTATATATAGTGGCTCATTCCTAACCTATATTTTATGGATGGTTTGTGGAACAGGTTGGAAATAAAATGAATGGGCAGACTTCTCCTAGGCAATAGATCATAAAGAAGACCATTTTGTGCATTGTAAGCAGACAGAGGAACCCAGATTTTCACAGTGGGAGTTTTGTGGGTTTGTAGGTTTATCTGAACTCCATGCAGCTCTGTATTATGGAGGCAGTAGAAAGCTAGAGGAGCAGTTTACACTTCAACTGATAAACTGCCATATGACCAGCACAGTCATACTTGAATGAACCTTGGTATCACTATAGGTTCTTTGAAGGACCAAAAAATACCATAGTACAGTATGTTCATGCTAATCATTCAAGACCATCATATACAGTGTAAAGCATCATGGTGTAACTATCTGAATCTATCCCTGAACCATAGTACCACACCAGAACTTTTTGCTGTACTTTCTTTCAGTGTGGCTCCTTCCTTCCTTCCTTCCTTTGTTAGTGGACTTTCAACTTTTTCTCATTTAAATTTTTCTTTTTTGCATGGTTTGAGATTTACAATGTAAGAGGTTTATTCTAGTAGCAAAGGTTGCGCAATAGGATGGCGTCTCAGGAAGAGACGCTGTCGCTATCATTGCGTAATGGATTCAGGTGTATCTGTTGATGGTGTCATGGTGGAGAACGTACTCATGACGGTTGGAGATGAGGTAGGTCATGAAAACATTACATCTGGTGCAGGCATGAATAAAGTGGTTGTGGTTTTTCTAAAAGAAAAAAAAATGTGTGAGTAGATGTATTGAGTCTCACCTTGTAGTAAAAGTATGCGCAAGTCACTCCGCTTTATGCTTTACCATTTGTTGAATGGTAATGGTGGGAGGGATAGAAATAAACATGCTTTGGTGAAAGAAATCATTCAGCAAAAGAGATTACATGTCATTATTCTCAGTATTGGGTAACTTGTTAGAATATTGTGTTACTCTTTAAAAAGTAACTTAATTAAAAAGTTACTTTTGAAGGAAAGTAAAATGTTACGTTGTTTTTGGACTATTTTTGCATTAATTCTTGTTTCTCATTGCCACTGTCTCTTCTGTTATGCTATGCAATTCCATACAAATAAGCCCTGTATTGCATACAAAAGACATTAAAGGAACAACAGGAATAATAAAGAATAACCACCGTCTTAACAAATCCAACAATGTTCAACATCTGAACCTGCATCATATGTTATCATATGCGGTGCCCATTTACAATGCCAGAGACTTAAGTCATCTCAGTGCTTAATTTAAAAATTAACATGTTACTTTACTTGTTACTTCGAAAAAGTAATCTGATTACATAACACATTACTTGTAACGCATTACCCCAACACATTTCACGATTCACAATTTATATTTGTTTAGCACTTTTCACAATACACAGTTTCAAAGCAGCTTTATAGAAAACCATGCCTTGTTGTTTGAAAACCCCCTGTGATCAAGCTAAAGTGACTAGCAAGGAAAAATCTCCTTTCAATTTTATTTAGTGCTGAAAAAAAAAAAAAACTTGAGAGGAACCTGACTTCTGGTTTTACAATACATGTACATAATCTAAAATTACTTGGCAGCTGAAGCAAAAATCAATAGACACACATTTTTTTGCCCTCTTCTCTGTTTCACTTTACATGTAAACTTTACCACCTTTATTACTGGTTTATAACATGTGGCAGGTGTTGTTCTCAAAGCTGTTTATATTTTGAAGTCAAACCCAGATAATTATAAGTATGTAATTGCGGATTTCTTACATTGTTGGTTTTTGAATAAGTTGATAGTTATGACTCATAATTTATGAGTGTCTTGCTGTGTAGGTCACACTCAGTGTTGGCCGTGAGAGGCTGCTGTTAAACTTACTGCTGCTGTTTCTGCCTCACAAATCCACCAATTTGCACGGTGATGACGGTGTAATCACCACGGCTATTTTCACACCCTGGCCACTGTTTTTATATATATGGCGACTTCCCAGATCCATGCTTTTGCCATTTCCCTTTATTGTCAATCATGTTTGATCTGAATCAGCATCGGGATCTTTGTAAGACATCGTCGATATCCATTGACATTGTCCTATCACCCAGCCATTTTACCTATGCTAATGATGTGACTTTTTTTCAGGGATGGACAGGATACTTTGTTATGAGAAGGCCTCAACAGCCAAAGTAAACTTTTTGGGCTGGTCAAAGTTCCTTGGAGTCTTTGCCACAGTTTCCAGGGAACCTTAGTTGGTGTAAAGAAGGGCAAAAAATTTTAGGAGTTTATATGAGGTCAGATAATTAACTGGGAGGGTGTAGTGGAGAAAGTGTGTGAAAGTTGGTAACTTTCTTTTGGTCAGGACAGCATGGGCTCAGATCCTGTTTTTTTTTTCTTCCATCCAAAAAGGGGGACAAAATCTGATAGACATCAAGTCCAGAATAATGACATTCCGTTTGCAAGCTGCACAGAGACTTTTATACAATAGTGACATTGTCTGGCATGATACAGCAGCAGTACTTTTAAAAGAGCAGGAGGAATGGGGCCCAATAAGCATCTTTTTCTCATGAAGTTAGAGTATTGTGAGCTCACAGATCTTACTCTATTCTATAAATCTGTCTTGGAGGGTTTTTTCAATGTCAAGATCAGTGACAATTGCTGGGACATGGCTTTTGGAGGAGCCTCTGTTTTTTAACACATTCCAACCATCAAGACTTTTCTTTTATGCAAGTTGTTCAAACTTAGTGTCTGCTGGTTGTGTAAAGCTGGGGCATCTTCTCAGTACCAGTCTGGGTACTTTGGGTCAGCTTCTGTTGTTTTTAAATGTGCTCTATAAATAAAGGTTGACTTGACAGTCTGGAAGTGTTGGCGGAGAGAGCTGGGATGAGGTTGACACATTTAACGAAACAACTTGTTGCAGAGGTGTTTGGGTGAATGTAAATAAACAAACTTTTCCTTGATAGTCCAGCTGTGCTAGACGAATAGAGATGAAATTGTGAATACATTTATTCCCTCTTTGATTGTAAATGCTGATGTGGGGGAATGGCAGGAGGAAGAGAACTGCCTACTGTCTTTTCAAACACCACAACTTGAGGATTTTGAGTTCACAGTGAAAAAAGCTCTCTGTGTCACCTGTGTAAAAGTGTCAAATTTTACATTTGGGATCCCTTCAACGAGATGGACTGAGATTTTTGGCACTGACTCTTCCTCTAAATGTAGCTGGCGTTCCTTGTACAAACGTTCAATTGATAAGAGAACAGGTGATCTACAATGGAAGATTGTACATGGAATTACAGCTACAAACAGACATGTGGCACACCTTGATCCTATTATTGAGGTGGGATGTCCTTTCTGCTCTGAAAATGTATCCATTTTTCATCTTATAATGCAATGTACAAGATTAGGTGATCTTTTTCCTTTAACTCAATGGTGATGTTCTTTATATGGATTTTTGTTTTCATTCAAACTATTCATTTATGGGCCATGTTTATGGGTGTGGTTGCTGCTCGACTGAGAGTGGAATATTCATATTATAAGTTAGTGGTGTGTTTACCAGTGTTTATGGACATTTGGGGGATAAATTAAGTTTTATGTACAATTTATGAAAATTATTTGACTTTGACTTTTTAATTATGCCTTAAATGTATGATGCTTTCTGTGAATTGTTTTTTGGTTTAATGTTTAAAATAGTTTTGTTATAAGAAAAGTGCCAATTAAAAAAACTTTTTCTTCTTTGTCAGTGGACTTCTATCTTTAATTTTGTCTTTTCTTTCTTTCGTTTATTCATTCATTTCCAACCTTTTCAGTGAGCTCTTTTCCTTCCCTCTTTTCATTCTTCCTTCCTTCCTTATTTTTCAGTGGGCTTCTTCATTCCATCCTTCCTTCCTTTCTCCCTTGTCAGTGAACTTCTGTCTGTCTTTCTTTATTTTCATTGGGCTTCATTCATTCATTCATTCGTTTGTTCATTCATTTATTTATTTATTTAATTCCAACCTTTCTATTGGGCTTCTTTCTTTCTTTCTTTCTTTCTTTCTTTCTTTCTTTCTTTCTTTCTTTCTTTCCAACCTTTTCGGTGGGCTCCATTCCTTCCTTCCTTCCTTTCTTTTCTGTGGATTTCTTTCTATCTTCCTTACTTATCTTTCAGTGGGCTTCCTCATTCCATTCTTCCTTTCTCCCTTTTCAGTGTATTTCTATATTTCTGTGTCCTTTCTTTCTTCCTTCCTTCCTTTCTTCCTTCCTTCCTTCCTTCCTTCCTTCCTTCTCAGTAGACTTCTATCTATCTATCTATCTATCTATCTATCTATCTATCTATCTATCTATCTATCTATCTATCTATCTATCTATCTATCTATCTACCATCTCTTTCTTTCTTTATTTCTTTAATTTTCTGTTCAACTCAATTCATTCAAGTTCAGATTTTTGTCCTTCATCTAAAATAATATGGTAGTGGTCTGTGTAATTTTCCAGAGCAAATATTTAATATTTCAGACCATGGGATGGGCTTTTAAAGTTTTTTTTTTTTTTTGGTGTGTGTCTGCATACATAATGGTTTGTATGTGCTCTTGGGTACACTTCAATGTGTGCGACTCATGAAAACAAATAGAAGAGCATGTGTTGAGTGTATCCACTTATGTGAGGACAGAAGAGAGTATGTCAACTAGTCCTCCATGCCCGCTGTAAGAGTGCATCCAGTGGGCTTTGATGATTGTGCCTGCTTGCTTTCAGAGACACTGAACAGAAGGGTTTAGAGCCACTTTACTCCCACTCTGCTTCACATTAATTTACCGGCCTGTCTTTTTGCCATCTCAAGAACTTCTGTTTAACCAGTGCCACTCTGACAAAAGCATCACACACACCATCCCAATACATTAGGGAAAAATATGCTTGTGCTTTTGAAGTGAACTAAGGGGACACAGGCATACTCCAATTTCTTTGATAAGTATGAAGTCGGCCTCCACTCCAATGTGTGGTTCATTTGTGAGTGGATGACTGTTAATTTTTTTGTTCTTTTGTCCTCGCACATTGCAGAAGGATCTTGTCTCAAAACTAACTGTCCTCTCAGTGTGTTTGCTAATTGATTTGGTTTCTCTGCACTTCTGGCTGCACTTCAGTCCTGGCCCTTCTGGTGTTTACACTTATAAACAAGGAAAGAGAACAAACATGACTCTACACCCACCGCAGGGAGAGCAGCTGTCACTGGGAGCAAGCACTGTTGCTATACAGTATATGAGTCCACTCACGCAGATATAATTTTTTCAAGGGTCAAATTAACATGTTCAAAACTTTTGTGATAACCAGTAGAATCGCAGTACACATGTCCTGTTTATAACCATGCACAATTCATCAAGATATGAATTTTCATTTGATTCTTTTTCCTCTGAACACCTGATCAATATACGAGTAGTGATTTCTTAATGGCTCGCATCTGTCAGGACAAACTTAGTATGTCCTTAGATGGCTTTCGTAAAGGAATGAAGCTTTAGGAATTAAGCCCTTCCCCTACAAAAATGTACTGTGGTGGCACCATGGTATAGTTATGCTAATACAACTACTTTTGTTATGTATCATGGTAGTTACTGTATATGGTACTTCTAATAATAACATGCTGTAACCTTTTAGTACTTTTATTTTAGTAACATGCACAATGTCTTGTTCTAGCTTGCGAAACTCCCCAAATCCTGTTTTCTAAATACAAATTACTTGGCTGAACTTACTATGCCATGTACAGTATAAGCCTATATATTGATAAAGCACTCTAAGAATGTTGCGGTTAAAAGAAGCACAGTTAAATGAGCATTTAAAATGGGTTGTGCTTGCTTTAGTTGAAACCTGTTTTAATTCAGTCCTTACCCATGTGACTCTCAAATGTGTTTTATATTAGAATTAATCATAGGTCTATATTAGGTTCAATGAGAGGCCTTTAAATTGCATGTTTGGCCTTGGATTAACATCTGTCATCCCACAATGGTGTCCTATCACGTAAAGACAGGAGCTTAGCTAAGCTTGCGTTTATTAGTTTTAAAAGGATTGTTCACTAATAGAGGATTTAAGATCAATTCCTCTTGTAACAATTCACAGGATCTTACACTGTAAAGACGTATAAACTGTAAGAGCAAATAATACAAAATTAATTTCTGAAGTTGTTAGAAGAAGCTTGAACATTTGTAGTTCTCTGACTTTTTTTTGTATGGATGGCTACTGAATTATGATCATACTGAAAAGTTTTAAAAGATTGCATGCACCAGATCTTTATATTAATAGAATAAATACTGTAATTTACAGTGTGAAAATATCCTGAAAAGTAACTGGAGTCAAAAGTTACAATCAGTTCAGGTTTTTATGTCAAAACATTAAAGCAGCGCTATGTAGAAAAGTGATGTACGGTATTCAAAACACTTCTTGGGAATTGGATCCGAGAGCAGGTGAAGAGAGATTATTTTTACTAAATCAAAGATTTTATTTGATTATTTTATTTTTCTGAATCTGATTATTTCTGATCCAACTCCCACACATTTTCTTGAATTAAATTAGTTCACTGGAGATGAATGGATTGGAATTTTTTTGGATATCTGGTTATTTCCCAAATTCAATAAAAGTAGCTGTTGTAAAACCGCTGCTCAAAAGCATTCTTGGTCCTTCTGTTCTCAGTATTTATTTATTTATTTATTTATTTCAAATCTGCCTTTTTTGAACAAGATACTTAAAATTACTTGTTCAAAATATTTTAAATAAATATGCTTTTGAGATACATCATTAATAACTGAAATCATGGCATTTTTCTATTATTTTCTTGGACTTAAATGCAGCTTTTTAGCACAATCCTATTTTAATTGGAATGCAAAACTCTCTAAGAAAATCTTGCATGGATATATAAAAGATGTTTACTGTATATACAGTATAGGAAATGAAAGACCAGATACAGTGATCCCCAGTGGTCACTACAGGAAGTCCAATAATATATTACAAAGGAACTAGATGGTGTGGCTATATTTTAATAGACTTAAATACAAGAGCTTGTATTTTTTTCCATTATTCAGCTGGGTATTTTGGTCTGTGGATCCAGATTTCCCCACTCAAATATTTTATTTCTCTGACCTGATATTTTCAAAGAATTATAACAATGGTCAATTTCCCTTCTCTTCATTTCAGAAAGCTTATGTTCATCCAGAGTTAAATGTAAGATTGACATCTTAGGGGTCATTTCCGTCCTAAACTGTCCAAACATTTCTAAAGCTTGTCTAAAATGCACAGAGCACATCACACACCTGTATTAGTTAAGGGTGTAGCCTACTGAATGCTGGTTGTGTTCAGGATTTGCACTTTCATACATTACTTAATGATTAAAAAACTTAGTTCCAAATCACAGTTCATCATATTGAAAATATTGATTTCAAAATCAGTTTTTCTCCCAAAGCAAAAATCAGTGCAAGTGTAATCTTCATAGATCCTCAGAGGAAGACTTGTAGTTGTTTTACAGCATTAGTGAATATGCAGGTCTCTGAATTGGTTTGTAATGTGAGCTATGTGCAAGATGAACTTACATTATAAAATATTTATTTTATCTTTCCCATTTTATCACTTGGGGGCAGCAAAGTCCTGTTGCTCCTTTTCTGTTGGCTCAACTTGTTTTGCAATATTTACAGTACAATTCATATCTAATATTGAGTTCCTAAACAAATTAGTAAAAAAATAAAGATGTATTAAGTTGTTAAATGGCTAGTGGTCTCTAGGAATATTATAGAGGACATTCATTATTTTCAACACCCAACAGACTGTCTGGTTACAGGCACATTCTTCAAAGTGTTAGGTATCCAATGCTAAACTGATTAGGGACCATGGAGGAAGAATAATTAATTTTTGTCTCGGCTATCTAAATGTTATGTATCCTGTTTTTGAATGCCTGTAGAGTATGGTGCTTGAATTGGTGATGTAGTTTTGCTTTTATTATTATACTTATATTATTATATTAATGGCCATTCACAACTACACTGTAAAATGTAATCATTTGACTTTACTTAAAAAAGTGAGCAAACCAATTGCCTTAAAAAAATCAAGTAAATGTACTTATTTGGCTGAAGTGGACTATTCCTTCCTAGTTCACTTTACTTGAGCCAAATAAGTACATTTACTGCCAAATAAGTACATTTCGATTTTTTAAGGCAATCGGTTTACAACTACTTTTACAGTTTAATAAATATTTTTTTACAGCATTTTTTTATTATTATTTTATTAGTATTATTTTCATTTTATTTCTTTCCCCAGAGCTTCTGTGAATTCCTTCCTTTTTGGATAATTTTTTTTTCTAAATGTCTCTGTCTATAATAAGTTTCTAGTTTGCTGTAGTTGCTAATTTTAAGCAAAAAAAAAAAAAACATGATTCAGGTTGACAGTGAGCATTAAATCCAAATGATTTAGGTTAAACATGCACCATTTACTTTTTGAAATTAAAGGGATAGTTAGCCCAAAAAATGAAAACTCTGACATTATGTAGGGGCGGCTGTGACTCAGGTGGTAGAGCGGGTTGTCCACTAATTGCAGGGTTGGTGGTTCGATTCCCGGCCCACACGACACATGCCGAATTTGAACCCCTAGTTGCTCCCAATTGCAGGCTAGCTCCTTAAAATTGGAGTGCATGTGTAAATGAGACGCAGTGTAAAGTGATTTGAATACCGCTAAGGTTAAAAAATAAGTGCAGACCATTTACCATTTATTTACCATTATTTGCTCTATATATATCTTTTTTTTTTTTTTTTTTTATATGGAGCACAAAAAGAGACATTTTTAGCACAGCTCTTTTCCATACAGTGACTCAGTATATGGAAAATATTTCATATTGGCCACATCTATCAAGCTCCAAAAAGGATAAAGAGGTTCCATAAATGTAACATAACAGCAGTCAATAGGACATATGAACTGAATTCCAAGTCTTCTAAAGCTATAGGATACGATAGCTTTATGTAAAGAAGTGAAATACAGTATATACAGTGTATATATTTTAGATTAAAAGAAATTACCACATAGTGACAAGTTTGATCTCACTTGTTGACGAATTGAGAGATTGGCCTGTGGACCAGTTGAGAGATTTTCAGTTAATAACAATCTAAATTTCAGTCTGTTCTTCCCACAAATCTATGGAATGTCTTCAGATTACTCTCAATATGGCACACGAGTCACATGGACTACTTTTACAAAATCTTATGTTGAAATGTCGTTGCATGGAGAAGAGTTGCATAAACATTATTCAAATCAGTTTCTCCTTTTGTGTTTCACAAAAAAAAAAAAAAAAAAAAATTCAGGTTTAGAATGACATGAATGAGGGTGAATAAACTGACAAAAATGTCATTTTTGGGTAAACTATTCCTTCAACTTGTCTTTTCCTGTGAGTTTACAGCCACATTTATCAATCCAGGCCTTGCGTTTTTCACGATGGAAACTCGTAAAAAATGTAATCATGGTCTGATCATAGCAATGACCTCTATGTAGTATGCTTGTAGCCTCTCCCATTAGGGTGCTATCTGTTACCATTTCATTTGTAGCAGCTGAGCTCCATCTAAATATAGCCCAGGGCACTGATGGCAGCCTTTATGTGGCTCACTAACGTAATCAATCAGACAGGACAGCCTATGTGTGTGCATGTGCATCACAGGTATTTTTTTCTTTCTCAACTGTGTACAGTGACAGGGGAGTGTGAATGAAAGATTCGCACATGGGAATATTGTGGACAATATATGAAGATACATTTACATTTCTGTGCTTATGTATGGATCCTTTTGTTTTCTGTGTTCCTATGGATACCACGATTTTGATATATCTTCATGTTTGGATGCGTATTTGATAACCTCATAATGGGATCTAAATAAGTTCAAATAGTACAGTGTGTGTTCTTTGGAGAATGCATGCACATGTAACATGCTTGAGCACAATAATAGAAATTATTCAAATGCATTGGAGGCACATAGAGCAATCAGGATCAGGTTGTGCTAATCTTTAATCACAGCTTGTGGTCTTGGCTGCGCATGATTGGCTAAATTGGAAATAACTATGAGTGAAAAATGCTTCTTAGGAATTGTAATAAATAGTATTAAAACTCGTTCACCTGTAGTTTTGTATCCGAAAAAGTAGTTAAAAGCTAGTGTGCAATGAATAGTAATGGAGTGATATCATGATAACAGCATAATAGTAGCTATGCTTGTTATTTTCTGTTATTATGCAGTGTGTTTTGTTGGGGTTTAAAAATCTATGCTCTCTCAGAATCCCGGAGACCTTCATAAACATTTAAACCGGAAGGTTAACCACAAGATGACTTTAGTATGACCCTCAGGTGGTGTGTCTTGTCAGGTTCAGGGATACGAAGTCCAGGTTCACAGACTCTCAATATTACTCATGCAATCATCTCATTGATCTGGGTCTTCATCTGGTTCTTCAGGCTCATAATGGACCATTTTGGCTTTTGCTCTTTGTGCTAAAGTTGAACATTCTTCATTTTAGATTTCTTGCATGATAGAACACGTTTAATTCGCCCATGACAGCTGCACTGTCAGAAAGACATTTACAAAAGGTTTTCCTTTAGGGGTACAACAGCTTGTCACTGGGGTAGTACCCTCAAAAATACACCCACTGTACCATTTATATGTTAATTGGAACATATTTGTACCTTAACTGTCCCGAAAGGGTACATATTAGTACCCTAAATGTCTTATTTGTCCCTAAAAGGTTCATATTAGTACCTTTTAGGTGTAAGGAAGGTACAGTGGGTGAACCTTTGAGAGTACTGCCCCAGTGACGAGCTGTTGTACCATTAAAGGTTTTTTTTTGAGGAGGATAAAAAAGAAAGAAGAAATGTGCATAAACTATGATGGATACAAATTCCCCAAATTAACTCCTATTGAATTAATTAGGAATACAAGATTAATTGATATTTACCAGCAAAGCAATCATCACATCTGAAATACTGCTCTGGTCATCCTGAAATAAATGTGTCCTTAAAATCCAAAGCCTGTAAAGAGTTTGCAGAGCAACAAATTTGAACTGTGCCGAAGAGCAGGTTTATTGACACTTTTGAAAAATAGCTCAAAAAAGTCATAAGAATGGAGGAACGCGCACACATAACGCTCCCAGAACTGTGTGATGCGCTGTCGCTCCCTGGCAAGAGACAAAGTTTAGAGTGTTTGTCTGCTTGTTCTAAACCGCGAGTTCCCTTTCGAAGAAATTTCGATGTTGCGTAATGACACAACTGGGACTACGTCAGTGGTCTTACAAGGTCTAAAGGCTGTTTACAATCATGCCAATTTATTGACTGATGGCATTTAAGCAACGCTCATAAGTAGCCACGTCACAGGCTCCATATAGGCGAATGCTTGGTGCCGTTTCGTCAGATTTTCTTTATTTCTGTGTCCATGTTGGTTACTAGCAACTTGCGCTGAAGCGAGGACTATGTTCTCCCTTTTGAGTGACAACATGTGAGGACATTGTTGGAAATGAGCAGTTTGTTTATGAGTAATTGCATTGTATAACTGGCCCGATGGCGCTTTATCAAGCCTTAAGGCTCTGGCTTTTGTCAGAAGAAGATGGATTGAGGCACCGTTCTCGCCGTCGAGACATGCTCCTTGTTCTGGCGCTCGGCCTATTTCGGCCTCGTTATGCACCACTCAGTCCCCTTCCATCAGGAAACGCTGGTTAAGAGATTTTTCATGATGGAAAATGGAAAAGTTAGGCACTTATTTAAAAATTTCCTAATTTGTTCAATTTCTTCTTTTCTGTCATCCTTGAGAGGTCGCAAAAACTTGAATGAGGTAGTTTGGGGTGCGGCCCCGGCCTCTCTTTCTTTCTCTCCTGTTTTTTAAGCGCTGTTGTGCAGCGGATGAGCTCCCATATGACCGGTGCTCAGGGCCGTGGACTTAAGAGACTCAACATAAGAGCATTTTTCATTTCTTTGGCAGGAGAAGAGACGCAAATGCTGTCTCTGTCCCTGTTTAATGGCGTCATGGACTTTGTGCTCCTTGCTCCTTTTATGATGTGTTCGTTCTGCACTCACTGATTTTTTACTTTTTCCATTGTTAAGGAGTTGTATTTTGAGTTCTCCATTGTTTACTCTCTTCTCCTTGTGCGAGTGCATCGGACACACAAGATTTAGTGTGTATGGAGGACCAAACATTTCATAAATTATGCATAAATCGATTATTGTTTCTGCTTAAGAAACCATTGGGTACATAAATTGTGTATGGAGACCAATTAGTATCAAAATGTCCCTACTAAAGATGGATTATGGATCAGTGCAAGCATGTAAAAAAATTATTATAATAATTCTGAATCTAGCCTTTGTTAATTTCTTCCCAATGTTCACACATTCTTCCCTTTTCTAATGCTAGGGAAGATGGGTTATCTTGCCTTCTCTGCTGTAAATACATTCAAAGTGACCCCTTTTTTTATACTTGTCTGATCAAATTCGGCCTCTGTGCCCATTGCCAAAGATCTCGTGACAGGCATAACGGAATTCAATGTATGAACATTTCCCCCAATCACACAAGGGCTTTCCTTCATTCTGCCGCTGATTGCAAGACAGCTGCCAAAAGTAAGCCAAGTGCCCCATATAGTGGTTACTCGTTGCAATGCAATAAAGAATCATGCATGAATTCCTCTGTCAGAAAAGCCTTGAGGCTTCAGGGCATCCATATTTTGAGTTCTCTCAATTGGTTGGTGTTAGCTCACTCAGAAAGTTTGGCTGCCCAACATTGGGATGTCGTTCTCAGTCACTTAAGCAGTCTAGGGCTGCGAGCCAACCTAGACAAGAGCAACAGACTCTGTTTCTAGGGATGGAGCTAGACTCGGAGCAATGCAGGTGGCATCGTTTAAGAGGGTTTGTGATTTTGCATGCCCTATCAATCAATCCCTTGTGTATGGATTTTGCGACAGGTTTTCAAATTTAATGTCATCTCTACATCCTTTCTCTCACAGTTTGTTAAACTGTGTCCCTTTTCTCCTCCACCATTTGAGTCGGTGGAGCATAAGAGGCTAAATATGCCTATGCCCTGTAAGGGCTCTGCGGGTTATTGACTCTGTTTGTTGTACATTTGTTGTCTCTGCGGTGTCAGAGCAGTTGTTTTTGTGCATTAGTGGCCGCTACGGGTGTTTTGGTGTCCAAGTAAGACTGTCTCACTGAATTGTGGATGTAATTTCGAGTGCTTAAGGGGCACAAGGTTTGCCTTCGCCTCTGGGTTTTCGAGCCCATTTTACAAGGAGCATGTATCCTCATGGGCATTGGCTTTTGGTATGTCCTTGGAAGTCTTTTGTATGCAGCAGGATGATCCTATCTGCATACTTTTGTTTGATTTTTTTTTTATTTGGCAAGATGTTAGCAGTCCTGTTGGCACTGAGGTTCTTCCTTCTGGAATTTCAGACAGTCATGTCTTCATCCGGTCGGAGAATGAACATTAAATCCTCAGATTGTAGAACACATATTAGAGGAGGTTTGGCAGAGCAGAAGTGGATCTGTTCACTTCGAACGAGATGTCACACTGTCCCCTCTGGTTTTCTTCTCTTTTGACTCCTACTTCCCAATTTCTATCTGTTTGAACAGTAGTAAGTTCATGAGGTTCATATTTCTTTAGCTCACTTGTGCGCTGCTGTAAGCTTGCCACACAGGCTTAGAGAGTTGGCAGCTACTGTTCACATGGCGTGATGGTATTCATCCCAATTGTGTCATTACGCAACATCAAAGTTTCTTCGAAAGGGAACTTAAATTTGCAACTTGGATGGAAACATAGCTAATGTTCCTGTGTTGGGCTAGTCGGGATGTGCAAATTACTCATAGATGTCACTGGAGACTAAGATGAGAAAGAAAAAACTATTTTAACATAGATCTAATCACCTTTAACTTTATACATGTTAATATAGCACACCTGAGTTGTCCAGCCTGTTCAGTACATGCTGTGCAAAAATGGATGAATAAATCACAATTTACTGACATTGTGACCTTGGCGTTTCTGGCAATTATGAGAGAGGCGGCAAGCTTAGTTCTAATTTAATATGTAACAATACACCTTCATTAGCAGACGAATCAAAAGGCCTTTCGTTCTAATCGAATCCTCCACCATAATGTGATTACGACCATTCTAAAGAAGAAAAATGATCCTTTTCACAACAATCACTAACCCTCTAGAGCGACTGGTTAGTACTGTTCGCATAAATGAGGAGATGCTTCTAAATTTAGCAGGTCTTTTTTGTAGCACTGAAAAGGAAGTGTTATGATTTCACTCTTGTCATCTTCTCAATAATCATCTCGATGAATGATAATTCTAAGAAAACAGAACTTGCAGAATAAAGACTTTTGCACAATATCCTGCTTTTTTTTCCAGGAAAACAGTCATTGTGGGTCCTGGAGTTGGGTCTTTACTTTATTTGTTACAAATCCTGTTTCCTTGACAACGTATGGTCTACGTGGCTGTGCCTAGAGGAGTTCCATGCCTCTGATGGACACATGCTGTTTTTCATGGGCCTGGCTATGACACTTCGCTGTGCATGCACATCAGGTGTTATCAATGCTAGAATGTGTGTCTGTTGGAGTAAAATAACTGGAGAGTGACATTTCAGGGAGTTTGACTGTGGATTTGACCTGCATTTATGGCTTAAGAAAAGGCTTTACCCTTCCCAGATTCTATTTGTCTCTGTTTTCATTTGATATTTGGTCCCCACTTTTCTTTTATTACCATTATTTAATGATTGCCTTCCTGATCTCCCCTTTTCCCCTGAATCTTTATTTATTTATTTATTTTTTGTTATGCCTCTTCTTTAATTTCACTCTCCGCCCCCTCTGCTCTGCTCTCATCTGTTCTCTGTCTGGAAGAAGATGCAGGCACTTTGAATGATCTTAAAGGCAGAGCGCTCTGTCCGACGCAGCGGTCAGATCATGACCTGACCCAGTCACAATGATGAACCTGGAGGGGCTTGAGATGATTGCGGTTCTGCTTGTGGTTGTTGTCTTCGTTAAGGTTCTTGAACAGTTTGGACTCTTAGAGGCAAGCTATGATGGTAAGAAGACAGAAGATTTATTTATTTATTATAGCTACTGTCAAATAATAAAAAAATCAAGGAATATAGATAAAGTTATTTCACTTGTTGCTGACTTAGGTGTGGAATTTCTTTTTTTTAATCAAACCTTAATGTAATGCATATATATATATATATATATATATGCAACAGTGCTTATCAGTTTTATAAGAAGAAGTAACTTGATATGATATGAGTTGCTGTATATACTTGTATATACTCTTCTTAATTGTTTTGAAAAGGAGGGTTAAATCAATAAGTGTACTGTATATTAACTATCATTTCCACTGAGGACACAAAACTGTAAGATGAACACAACTGATCACAGTTCTACAATTAAAATGTCTGGCTGATTTAAGTGTTGAAAGTATTTATTAAACGCTCTGGAAAGGAACAGGAAGCAAAGACTGAGTAAACTCACATTTACTCAAAGAAATATTATATTTTAATCTGAAATGTTTAGATTTAAATGGAAAGTAATTGTAATCACATGAATTTGGACTCTGTTAGTTTACAGTAAGTTCAATATATATATATATACTGTATATATATATATATATATTTAAAGCCACAATTTTGTAAACAGTTCAATACAATTCTGTTAAAGGGATAGTTCAACCAAAAAGGAAAATTGTCTCATCATGTTGTTCCAAACCTAAATTACCTTTTTTTTTTCACTCTCTTCCATTTAACACAAAAAGATGTTCTGCAAAATCTTAGGGACTGACAGCCTCAGTCACCATTCACTTTCTTTACATTTTGTTAATACAATGAATGTGAATAGTGACTGAGGCTGTCATTTATCCAAATGTCTACCTTTCAGGTCCACAGAAGAAAGTTGTACAGGTTTGGAACACATGAGGGTGAGTAAATGATGACAGAATATCTCAGAATTGTAATTTTTGGGTGAACTATACATTTAAAGATCATTAAAAAGGGTCCTATGAAATGTATTCAAATGCAGATTTACTTAAGTTGAATAATTCATTGTTATAATAAAGTAGTAATAATCTTGCAAAAAAGAAAAAGAAAAAAATGTATATAGAACGTTATAGCCAAAAAGCCACAATAGAAACTGTGAAATAATTTTTAGTATTTCTGAAAGCTAAATAAATAATTAAAAATAGCACAAATGAAAATAGCAACCAGTGGCGGCTGCTGGTCTTTCAAAGAGGGGAAGCTCATTTTCAGCCTACATTATAAACTTATTTACCCTATTTTTTGCACTAAATCAATCTTAGGTTGTTTAATTCAAATTTTTTCCTCGTAAGGAAGACTTTCAAATGGCTTCGCCAAAATCAGGTCAACAATATTAGCACCGTCTGCCATCGTGCGCAGTTTCACCCGTACGACGCTAGCCTAGCCTACTGTATGAATGAATGAACGAACGAAGGAACGCTCTAAAACAAAATATATTAAACTTGGTAAAACTGAAACAAGGAATGTGGTGTATAATTGTGTGAAATGTATTATGCAAATTGACTAGCAATTTCGCCAAACAAATATAAAGAAATAGGTTGCAGCAGTTTGTCTTTCGACTACACTTGAGAAATCCATGATGGGACTGAGCTTGAAATAGCTTCAGTGACTTCTTATAGTACAGATTAGCTGTCAATCAAAAGGAGATGCAGTCTTTCGACAGATCCTCCAATCATCACGCTGAAGCCCGGAGTCCGGGCCAGCCCACTCCTCATTCACCCCCAGAGACGCTGAGCGTCCGTGGGCGGGACATAATCACAGCATTTATCCAATGACCGTCTATTTTCGGAGCACTGAAAAAAACTGTTCAGAGCAGCCCCATTGAAGTCAATGGACGCTTGGCTTCAACAGGGAAATGCACTGACGCTACGGGAATGTATGAGAAGTAAATCGAGTCAGCCGACCTGCTATATGTAATGTAGCTGATTCTGAACGAATTCGTCTTTGAGATGAACGTGTTCTAACACATTTTTAGTCAATAAATTGTTTACACAATAGTACATATTTGACCATTATTTTTTTGACATTATAGGGGAAGCTGAGCTTCCCTTGCAGTCTTAAAGAAATCCCCACTGATAGCAACTCATCTGAATATAACCTTATGGCTTTGCAAACCTGTTGAAAACAAAGCTGCTCATTGGGTTAGTGTGATTCTCATTTTCAGCAATAGCCAACCAAATTCAAGAGAACATGTTGTATGCTGTTTTGAAAGTCTGCTGAATCTTGTTTACTGTGGTCTTGGTCGACACTAATGCCTTACCTTTATGAAGGTCAGCATTGTTTTATATTGGCTGTCAGTATTGTCTTTAGCTGCATGTGGGTGCAGTGGCACTTCTGAGGGTATGATTTCAGTTTGTTGTTGGCCTTGATTATTTTTAATTGGAATATTAAATCAGCAGTCTGTTGCATCTATGTCTGCCTTTGCTTTGAGTCTATAGTACTATTCTTCTTAAAAAATTGTCCTGTAAGTTGTTACTGTACATTGTACTAGAGCACATTTGGACTTATTTTGTTGTGTTTGTCAGGGTTTGTGGTGTGCATATCTTGCAGTGAGAGTGGCACTTTTTAAATGTTTAGGAAATCTTAGGAAATCACAGTACTTTACTATTATTAGACACTTGATACAACAATTAAACATGTCATTTATTATTATTATTCATTATATAAAGAAAAACTATTGATCTCAAAGAATTCAAATGAGTCCCTCAACAACAGTATATATATAATCATTGTATTTTGTTCTGTGTAGTTTACATAATCTGAAATATATTTTGGCCTGTCAATGGTTCCGAAACATTTTCAGTCAAGCCCCCATTTACAAATGAAATATTTTCAAGCCCCACCGAATCCATTCACACCTTTCATAGTAAAATTAATTGGTATTAAGTGGTATTTGCAATACATTTTTAAGATAAGTAGTAACATTTCATGTAATGAATATGATTTATTTGATAAATGTTTCAATGCAGTAAAAAGTGCCCTGTTCTCATAAAAGCAGAGGATTTAACAGTGCATTTAATACTTACAAATGTACAACATGAAAACAAACTGGTATGTCAGCCATCTCTCTTCACTGAGAGTCTCTGTCCTCTACAGACTCAACAGTGCAGCTGAAATATATCAATCAATTGTACAGTTGACACTCAATTGGACTGGAAGCATGCTTCACTTAATAATAATCATAATAATAATATAGCTAGTTTTTAAATGAACTTCACCTCTAGTCCCACCATATCCCTGAATTCCGAAGCTGAATACATCAGGTTGTCAATAGGCATGAGTGTTGCATTTCTGAGGATTTATCCGTTATATTTATTGCTATGTTGAAATCATATTTCCTCTTCCTATACAGTGCATCTGGAAAGTATTCACAGCGCTTCACGTTTTCCACATTTTGTTATGTTACAGACTTATTCCAAAATGGATTCAATTCATTATTTTCCTCAAAATTCTACAAACAATTCCCCATAATGACAACGTGAAAGAAGTTTGATTGAAATCTTTGCATATGTATTAAAAAAAAACAAATCACATGTGCATAAGTATTCACAGCCTTTGCCATGACACTCAAAATTGAGCTCAGGTGCATCCTGTTTCCACTGATCATCCTTGAGATGTTTCTACAACTTGATTGGAGTCCACCTGTGGACATGTTGATTGGACATGATTTGGAAAGGCACACACCTGTCTATATAAGGTCCCACAGTTAACAATGCATGTCAGAGCACAAACCAAGCCATGAAGTCCAAGGAATTGTCTGTAGACCTCCGAGACAGGATTCTATCGAGGCACAGATCTGAGGAAGGGTACAGAACAATTTCTGCAGCATTGAAGGTCCCAGTGAGCACAGTGGCCTCAATCATCTGTAAATGGAAGAAGTTTGGAACCACCAGGACTCTTCCTAGAGCTGGCAGCCTGGCCAAACTGAGCGATCAGGGGAGAAGGGCCTTAGTCAGGGAGGTGACCAATGAGAGAGGCGGCAAGCTTACCAGAGTGAACCGATGGTCACTCTGACAGAGCTCCAGCGTTTCTCTGTGGAGAGAGGAGAACCTTCCGGAAGAACAACCATCTCTGGCCAGACGGAAGCCACTCCTCAGTAAAAGGCACATGACAGCCTGCCTGGAGTTTGCCAAAAGGCACCTGAAGGACTCTCAGACCATGAGAAAAAAAATTCTCTGGTCTGATGAAACAAAGATTTAATTAATTGGCCTGAATGGCAAGCATCATGTATGGAGGAAACCAGGCACCGCTCATAACCTGGCCAATACCATCCCTACAGTGAAGCATGGTGGTGGCAGCATCATCATGCTGTGAGGATGTTTTTCAGTGGCAGGAACTGGGAGACTAGTCAGGATCGAGGGAAAGATGACTGCAGCAATGTACAGAGATGTTCTTGATGAAAACCTGCTCCAGAGCGCTCTGGACCTCAGACTGGGGTGAAGGTTCATCTTCCAACAGGACAACGACCCTAAGCACACAGCCAAGATAACAAAGGAGTGGCTACGGGACAACTCTGTGAATGTCCTTGAGTGGCCCAACCAGAGCCCAGACTTGAACCCGATTGAACATCTCTGGAGAGATCTGAAAATGGCTGTGCACTGACGCTCCCGGTGCACATGGAGCTTGAGAGGTCCTGAAAAGAAGAATGGGAGAAACTGCCCTAAAATAGGTGTGCCAAGCTTGTAGCATCATTCACAAAAACTTGAGGCTCTAATTGGTGCCAAAGGTGCTTCAACAAAGTATTGAGCAAAGGCTGTGAATACTTATGAACATGTGATTTTTTATTTTTTTTTATTTTTAATACATTTGCAAAGATTTCAAACAAACTTCTTTCACGTTGTCATTTTGGGGTTTTGTTTGTAGAATTTTGAGGAAAATAATGAATTTAATCCATTTTGGAATAAGGCTGTAACATAACAAAATGTGAAAAAAGTGAAGCGCTGTGAATGCTTTCCAGATGCAGTGTATTTCTGCTTAAAGCCACAGCATGTGGTTGCCTTGCAAAGATTGGATTTGCTGTTTTATGTATGGTATGTAAAGCAGGTCTTCTTGGGTATCAATATGATGTTTGTACATGCAGGTTTTATTACTTTAGTAATTGAGAGACTATATGGAATATAATAATTGATCTATTGTCACACATTATACATACATTTTTGCATATATACAGTGAAATTATTTTTTTCACATATCCCAACTAAGCTGGGGTCAGAGTGCAGGGTCAGCCATGATACGGCGCCCCTGGAGCAGATAGGGGCTAGGGCCTTGCTCAAGGGCCCAACAGTGGTGTCTTGGTGGTGTTGGGGCTTGAACCCCCAACCTTCTAGTCAGTGTCCCAGAGCCTTAACCGCTGATCCACCACTGCCCTAAATATATGAATATACAGTTCATTTGTCACACTGCAAGATGATTGAAATTGAGCTAGTGAAAGCAAAAAGGTGATTAAATTGGTGAAACTAGGTGACCAATTTCCTTTATACATTTATATGCATTTACTGTAATACAATACACATGAAATTTGTTACATTTATAATATCTTGATTTTTTTATTTGTTTATTTTTTTAAGTCCATGGACACATGCATTAACTACTTGAGTACACACTTTCAATGAAGTCTCAAACAAGTCAGTGCATAGTACTGAAGTAATGGACTCAGGCAGGAGTATATTGAATAGGGTGGTGTTAGTCCATTCTGCTGTGTGTACTCTACATTATACATTGTAATGTGAAACTGATCTATGTTTGTGATTAAAAACATTTAAGAAATTCAATATAGTTTTCTCATTGTTTTAAATGATGCACTGACCATTTCGTATCATATCTTGTTCAATAAATTAATTTCAAGAGGATTTTTTGGGGGAGAGGATAAGCAGTTGCATTAATGCCTTTGAGCCACATGGTGACACTACAACAGTTTCACAAGTTGCCTAATGTAAAGCCCATTTAGACTGATCTAAAATCACTCATCATCTCCTCTCCTCTTCATTTGCTAGTATAAATTATTCCATAACATGTCCTCAACCCTGAAATAATTAGATAATAAACATGTTGATAGAAAATTAGGTGGATCATGATGATGACTGCTTGCCATATTTACCATAAATACAATTTCACTTAATAGAATTACATATTATGATCATCATTTAGATTTTTAACCTTGAAATTTAAGTATGACTTAACTACTTGTTTTATGTATGTATTTATTTTGAAATGGTTTAAAAGCAAACAACGTCTACACAACATACTTTTATTTCCTGTTTTGTTCTATCATGCAGCTCAGACTAATTCTTTCACAATAATAGACCATAGGTGAGAGAGTGTGTGGGTGCAGGTGTGTATTTGCAGCTCAGGTTGGTTTGGGTGCTTTGACTGAAACAAAGTAAAAGTGATATCAAATCAGATAAACAATCCTGTCATCAGGGGAAACTTTTAATATTTTTTTTACAATAGGCTACTGCAATATTAATGTCACTAGTAGTGGATTAGCAATGTTACAAAAGCTTTGTTCTTATCACAAGCACTCAGCTAATGTAATCTATTCAACAGCAAAGTCATTGTCAGATGTCCTGTCGCCATGGCAATCTGTAATCATTTTCAATAATTTTCAATCAACTGAATGGTTCTATATGGTGATCTTTTGGTTCCTGTTTTGATAAATTCTTTGCAAAGTCATGCTTTAGTTTCTTAACTGCATATCTGATGTTTTTTTCTCCTGCATTTCTCCATTACCTTATCTTTCTGGTCTGGTTTGGACTTGTTTTCCTTGATGATAAAGGAATAATAAACTGTGACTGTGATTCCCATTTAGAGTAAACATCATCCCAGTACCTTTAGTACTCTATTTTTAACATAATTTTGATTTAATAGTTTTATTTCAGAAAGCGTCAAGTCTCTTTCTACTTCATTTGCTCTAAGCAACTCATTAACTGTTCTGTGCATTCTTTCCCACTTTCAGAACAACAACAACAACAACAACAACAAAACCTTTATGTCTATCAAGGATATTGGCATCTAATAATACACTGGTGTTTGTTTTATTAAATTGTTTTACTATATTCATGTTTTCCTCCCATCCCTAAACTTTAATGCCCATTAGAGCTTTAAGCATTAACTATGATGGAATGTTTCTGTAATTGCTTGGAGCTTAGTTAGCCAAGTTGTTGAGGTGAATGTAATTACTAACACGGGCGAATCATGGCAATAAGCAACACTGCCAAGGAATAATCAACCTGCTCATAAATACTTTATGAAAAAACAAGTGTCAAAAAGTGTGAAACAAGTGTCATTTTGACTGAGAAAAATGGTTCTCGTTGGACATGCTTTAAGTTGGTATTAATAAATCACAGTTGTTTGTGTTTTTCATTCTTAGTTTTTGTTTCATTATTAGCTCATCATTCAATCGTTTTGTCTCTCTAAAGGCATGTCTTTTCGGTTCTGCCTGGTTTATTGTCTGAATTGTTTTTTGAACGAAATTACAGTCATTTCATACGTCATTCTTCTTCAGTCTACATGCTACTTTTGTCTATTTTTCTTCACAGGTGATGGAAGCGAAATGCTCTTGACATTTAAAAGCACACCATATTATCTGTGCTGATAGAAAAACAATGAAATGCTGTGTAATTCTCTTCAAATGTTCCTTTCCCAGAAATGGCCCTTGAGCCTGAAACTTCAAGCAAAATGCTCAGTTGCAATTATCCTCTTGTTCGTGGGAAAAGAGTTACTTTAAAGGGCATGAAACACTAAAAATATGTGTTTTGAGATATTAACATACATTTACATGTTTCCAGGGCCATTACTAAAATTCTTAAGCCCCATGGCAAAATTAACTCTAATACAGGCTCAATGAGTAGGCCATACATAGAGAACTTATGGGGCTTTTCCACTGCATGGTACAACTCCACTCGACTCTGCTCGCTTTTTGGGGGTTTTCCACTGTGGATAGTACTAGGTAATTTTTTTAGTACCACCTCAGTTGAGGTTCCAAGTGAGCTGAGCCAATACTAAATGTGATGTCAAAACCCTGCAGATCACTGATTGGTCAGAGAGATTCGTCACTACAAGCTTCACTGGATTTTCGGCACGTGACTTCAACCCGCTAGTTTAAAAGTTAGCTACAGTGATAGCAGTATCATTTGTTCACGTGACTTTCAAATTGTAAAAAGAAATTGCTGTGCGCTACAAACAAACGATTGAAAAAGTATTTCAGGAAGTCTCTCAGCTTTTGACCGCACACAGCTACCACCGGAACTACCAACAGTGTAGGGAAAAGTACAAACTTAAGTGACTACAGAACCATCAAGAAAATGTGGAAGTGGTTCGACCAAATGGACGCTATCTAGACCGGCGAGCAACGGGAGGGAGAGTGCCCTGGACTCAGGAGACCTCGCAATTCAAACATATTTCATAGGCTATTGATAAATACATTCACCGACCACTATATTAGTAACATTTTGCTCCTAATAAAGAGCCCAATGTGGTCTTATGCTGTTGTAGATCGTGTTGTGCATTGAGATTCTGCTCACTACAATTGTTCAGAGGGGTCATTTGAGTTACTGTAGCCTTTCTGTGAGCTGGAACCAGTCCGGCCATTCTCCATTGACCTCACATCAACAAGGCGTTTCCATCCACGAATCTGCTGCTCAATGGATGTTTTTTATTTTTAGCACCATTCTGAGTAAACTCTAAGAGACTGTTTTGCGTGAAAATCCCAGGAGATCAGCAGTTACAGAAATACTCAAACTAGCACGTCTGGCACTTACAAACATGCCATAGTCAAAATCAATGATGTCACATTTTCCCCCATGCTGATGGTTGATGTGAACATTAACTGAAGCTCCTGACCTGAATCTGCATGATTTTATGCATTGCAATGCTGCCACACAATTGGCTGATTAGATAATCGCATGAATAGGTAGGTGCACAGCTGTCCCTAATAAAGTGTTGAGCAGTGCTGCGTTAGGCTATTGATGTAGTAATTGTTGTTATTACTTAGTTTCATTCATAATGTTTACCCCTTTTACCCAATATAAAATTTTGCATCGTCCTTGCTACCTTGTATAACCAATAACACTGTATAACATGGCAAGCCTAGAGCAAATGTTACTGGATATGAAGTAGATATGCGCTTTAATGCTTGTCTACATCAGATAAGAGCCTCATAATTATTCATGAGACTACATGACTTTTTCCTACAACAGGTGCTTCAAACAGGGAGTTGAAACACAAGTGTTCATTTGCATGGTGCATATGTATGAAGGTGTTTCTAGGTGTACACTGTGATGCTGACAGCTGGCTTTCAATCAATGACTGACACCTTTAACATTTTGTATTCAACAAGCAATTAATACGTTTGGAAATGTATTTAGCATTTATTATGTTTCCAGATTTATTGAGAGGTAGACTGGGGGCTTGTTTGAAACAAAATGCTGTCTTAAATCTGGTGGCCTTGACATCACTAATGCCATCTAGCCCTGCTATGAGTGCATTAACTGATCAGTCCACATACAGTATATTTGTTGATCAGAACGTTTAACAAATGCAAAGTTGTTTTCATATATTTATCAATGCAGATGGCTCAGTATTTATTTGTGCATAAAATTACAGATACGAAAAGAGCCATTTGTATTTGCGGAATATAGCGTAAACTTAAAATATAGTGTATAATTTAGGTGTGCACTTTGTTGCATGCATTTGAGAAGTTTGGATACTCTTAAATCTATAAAAGCTGTAGTGTGTAATACTTTCTAATTTCTCAATTTAATGTGGAGAGCCAATAATAAGTAGGTCACTTGTAGGTTTATTTTTCTAAAAAGTTTAATCACAGTGGCTCTATGGTTTGTTTGAGCATCCCAACAAGCCTGATACAGCAACATTGGCTCAACCAATGGCATGAGTTTGGTGCAGGATGTTTGCCTGACAAATAAGGGTGCGAGTTGAGGAAACCTATAAAAAAATGTTTTTAATAAACCTGTTAAAAACAAGAATCGTTTTTGTATCGCAATCGCTACTTTTGTTTTGCATTTTTCAAAACGATAATGAGAACTGACCTGATGTGAAATGGAGAGTTTCATGCCACTTTAATTCTAGGAAAAAATCTTCCTTCAATCTCTTTCAGATTTACACTGTACTGTTAATCTACAACTAGCTTTGAGAAAAGTGAGCCATATTCTCTCTCCTTGACAGATAGTGGAACTTCAGGCCAGTTTTATCAGGCAAACGTGTTCTCAGTCTAATGTGAGCAGTCTGTCCCAAGCAATTACCAACTGTAACGTTGGTGGCCGCCCTAACATAAATACATTCTTTTAAAGAAATCTTCGTGCGCCAGACCGGATTAATCCTTTCAAAATTTAAATGGACTCAGGATAGCAAGATAAAGAAACCACCTGTTACACAATAAATCACAGTAATATTCCCAGAAACATTCAGTTCACAGGGGAGATTTTTTCTATAATTATATAATGTCTAATAAATAAATCAACACTTCAGTATTCGTGCAGAATACGAGTCACGCTAATCCAAGTTTGCAGATTCGTGTCCACATACATTAATAAAATAGAAAATAAGAAACATTGGATAAACATTTAGTTCATTTCGTTGTAAAAAAAAAACAACAACAACAACAAACAACAATCTTAAAGAGCAGCAATAACCATGTAAATACACAAGCACACAGAATGTGCAAATGTGAAAGTTATGCGAGTGTAGTAGTGTGTGTAATGACGTCATAGAGGTACCGACCAAGTTTGCTGACATGAAGGCAGCTAGAGAGTGTAGAGGGCCATCGTCAGACACGAAGATAGGTGGATAAGCAGCCTTAAATTGTCTTCAGAACAGCTCACCAACAAGACAATCGATCTGGAAATGCAACGCTTAACGTGACCCACCAGACATCACACACAAGAAGCATTAGATTGACAAGTGGCCGTCTTTCCACAATAATCCATCACTCTCACAACTGGCAAACCAGTTCCAGGGGTGACACACTTCCCTATATATTCCTTCCTTATTCCGTTTATTGAATCACTCCACCCATTCACACCAAGGGAAAGTGAAAGTTATTCACACTATTGTGAATTGTTTCTACATCAACTTATTTGTGGTCGACCCAGGCCACAAATATCAAATATCCCTTTTAGCCACAATGCTGATCTCACAGAATATTGGTTGGCATCATTTTCATGTTTTCAAAGGCTACTGGTTGTTATTTCGGCTTGTGATAGCAGGTAGAGATCTAGACACAGTTGATGACTTTTTACCAGCTTTCTTGTCTTTATTTTGTCTGTACACAGAAAAGAAAATATTACATCATTCACTATTGTGTATTCTGTACTGCTCAGGGCAGCCATGGTTCATAGGCTTTAATTGCTTATATTTCGCGCTTCGTGCGTTTTGGAATATGACAGACTAATTTCAATGCTTTCTAAATATTAGAAAGCCACATTGATTTCCATGGTATGTAGCAGATATTATCACAAAACATGTACAGTAATTACACCTTAGGCACTACACAACTGTTTCAAACAATTTGATTACCGCAGCAGTCCTCCTCCTGACATTTCTTTAAGTAGTCTTCTTCACAATACATTAACATTGTTATTAACAAGAACAATAAAAGATTGTATTAACTGAGATACGAATTTATGTTGCCCAAAATAAAATGTATTCGGTTTGATTTCATGACTGAAGCTCAATGATTGCATACATCTGACCACTTGGGCTTCACGGTTAGGAGGAAAATTGTGATTTGCTGTAAAATTGGATAATGTGACAATCATTATCTTGCAATGCAATAAAACTAAGATTAATGGGTCAAAATCAAATGTTATCTTTTTCTAGAAGATTTACTCTGATAAAATGATATCCTAGGGACAAGAAGTGACATTTTGTAAAAGGTATTATCCAGCAATAAACAAATCTAAAACAAAGGTTAGAGTAAATTAACAACATACATGGGCAAAGTTACATCACAAGAAAGTAGGCTTCAGGCATAGTATACAACTAATGAATTTTTTGTCACAAATGCCTTATTTTTTAATCAAAATATAATAAAAAAAATGTGTCCCAATGTTCTTCTCTAATGTGCAAAGTAAAACATTTATTGGGAGGTACACTAGCATCTTAAAATCCTGCAGCCTGACACAATCGTTCAAATTTTAAGGTGTCTTCCTCAAGAGGGCGCTTCTATTATTGAGACTGGCCGAAAAAGCAGAATCCTCCATTGGGCTGCATGCAAAACTCAGGACATTTTTGACTTACACACCACCTACACCGGGCGCGTAAATTGACGAATCGTGCCACAATGTCTTGAGGCTGTCTACACTGGACACGTCAACACAAACGTTCTAAATTGTTTCATTTGTGTAGTAGTGCCAGCGCTAAATGGAACACCCGTTTATTGTCACCAGGACATTTGTACGCAAAAGGTATGCTTGTTTAAATCCATTAATTTAAAGGATAGGATGTAAGATACCAATTGTAGTCCACCTGTGTAATCTCCAGAAAATTATAAAAAAAAATCTTTAAAACTACTGTGATTGGTGCATCCTGAACAGCGCTAAGAAAGTAACTGGTGCCACGTGTCAACACCGTTAATGAGCTGCATCAGAAGAGGTAGGACAATAATTCCTGCGTGGTAAAATTACCCAAGTTTTGGTCGGGACATTTGAGATTTTCTGAAAGCTCATAGAGACATATCCCAATTATCCCTAGCTAAATCTACCCCTGTGGTATAGGGGCATCACTGCAGTGTGTTAATTGTGTTTAGTCCCACAGACTAATGGATATGGATATTTATTCTATTCAATCCTTAAACTAATGAAACATTGGAAAAAAATATTGTTTTCAAAAAAATGTATGTAGATAAAAAAAACACAAGTTGTGAAAATTAGATTTGATCCACAAACTGTATTGAACTTTGTACAGTGAATGCCATTGTACAGACTTTAAGGCTATCTCTTACTGTCCCATTTTCCCGAGTCAAAGTTCGTCGAATTCATCCACATAAAATCCAATATGCCATCTAACCTGACTAAGGTCTTTTCAAAGTTCATTTGAACTGTGCAGCATGACTTTTATTGACATTATTTATGGATTGAACCACTAACTAAATGTGTTAGCAATTTAGGAAACGGGTTTAACTATAATGAATTGTTCTACATAATGCTATGTTCTTCCTGAAGAAGCTGGCTTCCCTCTGTATGGCAATATGAGTCAGCCAGGACAGGCTTTCCTCACATAACCCTCTGTTGGACAGGTCTGATAAGAGTCCCCTCAAGACATTGGGGCATTGAACATAAAATGAAAATATGTAATCTCGCTAAAATCTGTTTTATAACCAGCAGAACAAAGATCAATCTCATCTAAAATGCATCCTTTGCTTGACCAAGATAAGAAATCGACTCCACAATAGGTTGTCCAATATCTGACATTTTCTTCCTAGCAATTATAGGCAGGTGGTTAAAGTCAGCAGATCAATTAGCAGTCTGAATAATTACATAAGTGTTGGTAATAACCATACTGCACACTCAATTAATTGCTCCTAAAAGAGGACTGAATCCATTGGTACTCCTTTTTTTTTGTTTTTAGTTGGTGCTACAATATACACAATATAGTTGTAAATACACATCTCTCTGTCCTTTTTATGCATTTGGTGAGCTTCAAAATTAGTCATTCTAAACTATTAGTTATTAACCTACAATAACACATTGTCCCTATTTAATTTTTTTAATATGACATTTTTTTCAGGCTGATTGAGTGAGTGTATTTCAGCTGTTTATTGAGCAGTATATAGACCTCTTCAGCTTGTAATCAATGCTTCGGTGCTCTAGTGGATAGAGATTGTGTAAATTAACAAAATTTTAAGGATGAGTTCTTTTACATTGATTTATGCTCTGTCTTATAACTGTAGAACACAGCTAAATTCTACTCCCTTAGAATGTGTTTGTGGATACATTCTGGGGGGACGCAATTAAATGAATGTAATATAATATTTAACCAATATCACACAAGCAAGAGTGCGATATGGCCCTATATCAGCACTGCCATGATTTTGTTGAAATGCATCCTATTTTCTCAGTGGAAAAATAGCAGTCCAAGTGGGGTATTCCTCCCTATTTCGCGGTAGCCAGTGCGCACATATCTTTCAATATAGAAACCGCAATGTTCTCTGCCATTTTGTCTTCTCCAATGTGGAAAGTCTGGTAAGAGGTAAGCGCCTTGAGTTTTCTGTCAATAATCAGTCTGTTGTGTCTCTCAGCTGTGATGAGCCTTAATGCTGAAGTTGTTAGTTTAAGCCATTTAAAGCAATTTCCTAGCTTTAGTAGTGTAGTAGTAATCAAAGCGATCACGGAAGTGCTGTTGAATATAAACACTGAGTGACACTGACTCAGATCACGTCACAAACTAGCTAATATTACACACAATATGGTCTTTTGCCTCCAAATGCAGGCTAAAATATGTAATGTCACAAAATTGTAAAAAAAAAAAACAGATTGTAAATTACACACATTTGTAAACTTGAGGTATTACTAAAAACTCTCTATTAACATGCAAATAACTAAATGTGGAAAAACAATTGTTGAAATAATAATACAATCTTTAATGTAGGTATTATTTTAATTCCTGGAATGCCAAATAAATAAATAAATAATAGCTAATATGAATAATATTGCCAAAATTGGACAACTGTATGTATTTTAGGGTAAAACAGAATGTTTTAAATAAAGATCATGTGGCATACTCCAAATCTATAGCTAATGTAACAAAGGCACGCATTCCAATGTAAATTGGACAGTGTTGCTAATGAGGTGAGAATTGCGTTAAAGTGCTTTTAAGGATAAGAAGTGAAGACTGGAATACTGAATATTACTTTTTTCTAATTCTTTCACACTTTTCCTCTACAATTTTACACCACTCACATTCCTCCCTCTCCTCTCCCGCAAATGCCTCTTGCTCTCTCTCCTCTCTCTCTCTTCCTCCCTCCCCCTACCCCCAGTCTTGATTCGCTCTCACTTCAGCACACATTTCAAACTGACACTGCAGAGGGGGGTCAAACTCTTCAGCCGGTACTCTCAGCACCTCCTCTCCTCACTCTCTGACTGTGGTATGTTTGGAGACCCAAGTGCTGCACCATAGCCTCCCAGCCTGGATTTGGAGCAGGACTGGAGTGGTGCACCGCGTGGTGGGTGCCTCGGGCTGCCCGGCCAGTGCAAGCCGGTGCTGGAAGGCAGCTGGGCCGGGGGGAACTGGAGCAGGGAGGTTGGCACAGGGTCAGGGGAGTCAGGAAGGTGGTATGAACAGGAGCAGGGGATTGCGTTGAATGCCATGTGGGAAACTGAGGGTCTGCAGACGCTCGGCATCGTAGTGATCGTGTGCGCTTCTCTCAAGCTCCTGCATCTGCTGGGGATTATCAGCTTCTCAGAGGGTAAGAGGAGCATTGCAAGGGTCTTTACTTAGAATGATAATATATAGGAAATTGTGTTGAATATATAGGAAAATCTTGATTGAGAATAATGGTAGAATACAAAGTGTTTCTTACCATAAAAGCTGTAGGTGTCATGGGTTTCTAAAATAACTGCTCGGCCGTTTTAATCTTGTTAGACTTTGTATTGTGTGTACAAAGACATGAAGATAAAGACATATGTAATGAAAGATTAGAATATTCATCACTTGAAAGCAAATATGGCTTTGGAGATGCGTTTCAAATGTTTCTATTTGAAAAGGTCAGGAGTTTTGCCTTTTTTTTTTCAAGCCAGATGGACACAGTTATGGACCTTCCTCTCTCTTAAAAGTATTGGGGAGCACATGGGCCGGTTTCAACTTTTAATTTTTAATTACATTAAAGGGTTAGTTAATCCAAAAATTTAAATTCTCTCATTATTTATTCTTTATCCTCAGTTCATCCCAGATGCGTATGTCTTTCTGCAAAATGGAAATTAAGATTTTTTGAAGAATATCTCAGCTCTGTAGGTCCATATAATGCAAGTGAATGGTTCACTCGCATTGTATGGATCTACAGAGTTTATATATTCTTCTAAAATATTTGTTTGTGTTCAGCTGAAAAAAGAAAGTCATACACATCTGAGATGGTATGAGGTTTGAGTAAATGTTAATTTGATGAAATGAGTAATTTTTGGGTGAAATATTCCTTTAATTGAACAATAAATACTCGGCTTATGCCATTTCATTCAACAATTAACAAAACTATATTATTCCTTATTATATTCCAAAAGTAAATATGTACTAAATCAAGAATAGACTCACTTAAAAAGCTTTGTTACCAGGGGCCTGGGTAACTCAGCGAGTAAAGACGCTGACTACCACCGCTGGAGTCGTGAGTTCGAATCCAGGATTTGCTGAGTGACTCCAGCCAGGTCTCCTAAGCAACCAAATTGGCCCGGTTGCTAGGGAGGATAGTCACATGGGGTAACCTCCTCATGGTCACTATAATGTGGTTCGCTCTCGGTTGGGTGCATGGTGAGTTGTGCATGGATACCGTGGAGAATAGCATGAAGCCTCCACACGTGCTATACCTCTGCGGTAACACGCTCAACAAGCCACGTGATAAAATGCGTGGATTGACAGTCTCAGACGCGGAGGCAACTGAGATTCATCCTCCGCCACCCGGATTGAGGCGTGTCACTATGCCACCACGAGGACTTAGAGCACATTGGGAATTGGGTAACAAAGAAATAAAGCTTTGTTACCAGACCGAAGAAAAATCTACATTTTACAGTACAAATTTGCACCTGTAACCTGTTATTTTGCAACTGTAAAACTAAAGTATTTTTCATTATTTTGCAATCATGTCCATAAAATAGTTTTTTTTTCATACAGAGTTCCTTTAAAAACCTATCCTAAAAAAAAAAAAAATCAGGGTTCAGTACAAGATAAGCAAAAAAAGAAAAATTCAAACTGGCAAACCCTAGCATGGGAGGCAGACGTGCTAACATGAAGGCTATAAAGTCATGGCTTCTAGCCACAGTCGCTAGTGCTTCTCTTAAAGGTGCACTGAGCGATTCCTGAGTAACACTGTTGATATTCGAACTCAACTGCCAAAACAAACAAACCCCTCCCTTCATTGCTCCTTTGGAAGCTTCGCCACCAAATTCATTACGTTGCTGTTGCTAGGATAACTTGCAGAGAAGATGAGATGGTTTTACGCACACCAGCTCCAGACACTCACAACTCTCCTGCTGCTAATTCTAACATCACAACAACAGCATATTTGGGTTCTGTGAAACATATCAAAATGTATGTTACACAACTATCGAGAAGAAAAAGAGCAATTTCTGCATCTGTCTTCAAGCCTTTTACCTCTCGGAGGAAATCTCTCCACTTCTGAGAAGCCTTGCCAATGTTGACATGGCTCCTAGCCATCGACTTATCATAATCCTTCTTTTTTATTTTATATTCGTCTGACATTATTCTCTTGGTCTGTTTCTCAGCCATTTGTCCTCCTTGTAGTTTAGAAAGTTCGAATCAGCCAGATTTGCTGTCGCTCTTCGAATTAATTTCATTCTTGCTCTGCCCCCACCCCCCATCCTGTGCATGCACAAGAACCACCTCCTGTTGTTGATTGGCTGGAGTAGTGTTGTGTGGATTGGTCCAGTCCACTTTGTTTTTGTCCCATTTACAGAGCCAGGGCTGTGCCCACCCACAGAACGGACAGCTAGCAGAATGTGAGGAGATATATGCAGAATTTGACAAAAAGTGTACTGGATTAGAATTACTGAGTGCATCTTTAAGGCAAGGAGAGTGAGGTTTACACTGCACAGCTATCATATACCTAGTGGTGTAGTGGTGTCTGAAGAGGTGGGCATACTGTGAATTTATGAAGGAAACCCATCCCCATTTACATTTATATACAGTACATATGTAAAATGTGTAAGAAATATATTTTTACTTTTATTTTATTTTTTTTTCAAATTGGCTGTTGTTATTATAATCCCACATGAAATTACAACATGTTTATCAGGGCAAGTTATAAAACTCTAATTAATAAACTAATACATACATAATATGCAATAAACAGTTAAGCAGTGTACAGCTAATGTAAGTGTAGTAATGTTCACGTTAACATGTTATCTTGTATTACCATATATAGCCTACATAAGAATTAATGGTTATTTGTTTTATTTGTGTACTAAAATGTTATATTATGTGTATATTGAAATTGTTTTCCTAGTTAGAATTATACATTTAAATTATTTGATATCACAAGAAAAAGGCACAAATGACAGCAGTGAAAAGAAAGACATTTGATATATTTACACAACACAGTTGTCCAGCATCTGTGAAGAGCATCAAACACTAGCATGTGTGCAATAACATGCAGTATTTTCACAAAAGTTAATTGCATAAGTTACATTTAAATGTGTGTGTGTGTATATATATATATATATATATATATATATATATATATATATATATTTTGTGGTACTCAACGCTATGCCACAAATGCTGTCTTAATTGAGCTTAACTTGTGGGCCTATAGAACCTGCAACATTCCTGTAGAAAAATGTAAGTGCAGTCTAGCTTGAAGACTAGCAGCTATACATCATCGCACCTTTAGCTAGTTAACTCCTTGCCAATCACATGTAAGCCATTACTTTATAACTCTGCTCACAATCAATCACATTGCTGTTTCAGTGTACTAACATGTCAACCTCCACCACCCCACCACCACCACCAGTTGAGTCCCGTCCTGCATGGGGGTAGGCTCCTCACCCTGTTAGACTTTGTAAGTCTAACTTACTTCATCTCCGGCAGGATATGACGGTTCCAAGTAGAACTTCTTTGAACTGCCAGACGGGGCATACACCAAAGAGAGACATTACATTTCTGTTTTATATTCATCAAATAAATGTCATCTTGAATGTCACTCTTCTTCCTGATAGAACTGATATTACTTGCTTGATGTACAATCAGTTTAATCTGCTCTATGAATATGTGACTGTAACGGGAGAACAATTTAATTTAGTGCATGATCAAAATAAGGCAAGGCAAGGCAAGTTTATTTATATAGCACATTTCATACACAATGGTAATTCAAAGTGCTTTACAAGCTTTATAAGAATAATTGAAACAGTTTAGAATATAAAATAAAATAAAATACAGTACAACAGTCGGACACACAGTTGCACAGTGCTCATTCAGTTAATGCACAGCTAAACAGATGTGTTTTGAGTCTGAATTTGAATGTGACTACTGTAGGAGCACATCTGATCTCTTCTGGAAGAGATCAGATGTAAAATTAAAAAATTAATTTGTGGTGTGCCAAACCACTATTCCCCATATAGTCCTAAACACTCACATAGAGATTTACAGAGCCCTCCTGCACACTATAATGTCACACTGTTCCATTATTAGCGGTGTCTGAGATACCAGAACACTAGGCAAAGATCATTACTCTCTTTCTTTCTGTCTCGCATGTTCTGTTGATTAAATGCACCTCTGTAGGCACCCTTTCTGTCCAACACATATACGCCTAGCTATCCAAACACAGTTTACTTTCACTATGTTTCATTTTCCAGGTTATATTTTTTGATGTCTCTGTTTTTCATCCTACATCCTATTAGCTCTAATACTGAAGGTAAATGGGCCATTTAAATGAAACCACAGTGGATCTTTTTACCACAGTGTTTCGTTTCTTTTTATGAAATGTCAAGCTAAACTAGTGAACATACACATTTTAGGATCATAACTCACTTAAGTATCCATTTAATGCAGCTTTAAAATGTTTGTTTTAGTCATTACGGAAGCTTTTACAGCTTCTGTAGCGACTAAAATAAATATTTCGGTCACTCTGAAACAGTATTCGCCATTAACCCCAATCACCAGTGACTATGCACAATGACCTAAAATAGCCATTTTCAAGGCAACTTTCTCAGAGCATACATATTTGTGAGCAAAATCAACATGGTCCAGTGAAAGACGAGACCTGACTCACCTGAGGCGATTATCCTGCACATGAAAATAACTTTCAAGCATGCACAGATTTAAAGACGACGCAAATGTGAAAACATCCATAGCGACTTACAAGCCAACATTTCCCGCACCACCACCGAATTGATTTCCATAGCTGCTTTGCTTGTTTTGCGAATGGTGCAGTTTTCAGGATGCATTGCCCAGTGTCAAGTTTCAACGCATTCAAAATATATATATATATGTATGTATGTATATATATATATATATATATATATATATATATATATATATATATATATATATATATATATATATATATAGGATATTAAAATGAGTAAATGTATTAGTATTTATTTGTCACCCCTTATTTGTTTTTAGATGCAGTTCCTATATATTGTTATTTCCACAGGGCAAATATACTATTTATCAAATCTACTTTTATTACGTATTGTATTTTAATGGGGATATAATTTATTACAACTGACAGTTACATGAGCAAACAAGGTTTGAACATCAACCGTAACAAGATCAAATTGAAATTCACTGCTGTTTAACACTTCTGTGTACAAATTTGAAGGCTTTTTATTGGATAAATACAGGAAAAGATCATATTATGCGACTACGCATTACTTTACAGAGAGCTTATGACCTGCCTTAAGAACAGGTGGTGCATCCAAAAATGATACAAAATCACACCGATCCTCCACCAAATTTCACAGTGGGTGCGAGACACTGTGGTTTAAATGTCTCTCCAGGTCTCAGTCTAACCATTAGACGACCTGGTGGAGGATCTGTGATGATCTGGGGGTGCTTCAGCAAGGCTGGAATCGGGCAGATTCGTCTTTATGAAGGACGCATGAATCAAGCCACGTACAAGGTTCTCCTGTAACCTTGTACCTGCCACCCCAATCTCCAGACATGACCCCATTGAAAACCTCTGGAATGTATTCCACCAAATATTGATTTTTGAACTCTTCCTAAGTGAAAACATTAGTATTGTGTTGTTTAATAATTAATATGAACTTGCTTTATTTGCATTATTCAATGTCTGAAAACACAGATTTTTTGTTATTTTGACCATTTGTCATTTTCTGCAAATAAATGTCCTAAATGACAATATTTTTATTTGGAATTTGGGAAAAATATTATCAGTAATTTATAGAATAAAACAAAAAAAAATATTTTACTCACACATACCTATAAATAGTCAATCGAGAGAAACTGATAATTTTGCAGTGGTCTCTTAATTTTTTCCAGAGCTGTACACATCTATCCACACTTTGTATACATCTGCTCCAGATATCCTCTTTTTTTAATAATTTTATTATTAATTTTATTTAAAATGTAACATTAACTTGGCAGTAATTTAAGCTCAGCCTTTGTAAAAAATATAAATCCAAAAGGTAAAAATGTTGAAAAGACTAGTCCCACACATCCCTAATAAAAAGCAAACAGGAGATGAAAAACAAAGTTAACTAATATTTATGAATACAACATTATTGTAAAATGTTCCTTTTTCTTTTTTTTACAAAAAGAGTGCTGGCATTTAATGATAAAAAACTGAATTGCTTAACCAACTAATTAACTCACTAATCAAGACTCGCAAAAAAACCCAATACACGGCCAATACACACCTCAGCTAAAACATCTTGAGTGGCAGCCCCTTAATTAAAAACTGTTTTCTTACCACCGACAGCAAAAGTCAAATAAAAAGTGCAGTGGTCTTCTGAAATCAAACTTCAGATTGGGACAAATCTCTCTTTTCTCTTGAGGGTTGAATATAAAGCAACCAAAACAAAGAATGTTGATCTAATTCAAAGTGCATTCCAGTGGATTTGCAGAAGGTTATGAGTTTCTTTTTCCCAGAGTTTGGTTTTAAGGCAGTTTGCTTATTACAGTGGTGCATTCTATTTTGTGAACTTAATGTATATACCACTAGCACAGGTAATGCAGATCAGTAAGACCTTTAATCTGAGAGATTATAGGGTAAGTGGGAGTAGGTTTGTGTTATCAGTCACTGACTGTGGCATAGGGCTGCACAATTATTGCAAGAAATATTGAGATTACAGTTACAACTGCAACATTTAACTAATTGTGATAAGTGACAATTGTGGTCCATGTAGGTTCACTCATGTTGCGTAAAAAATTCTATTTAATTTTCTATGTAACATGTTGTTGTTTTTTCAGTAGCTGAGCATTGTAACCAATCACAGACATGTCTGTTGCTTGCTTTGTGTATAATTGATTTAAAGTTTGAATGACAGCTTTGGCTGTTGTGCTAATATGATGCCCAACGTGAAGTTGACATTTTAGGCAACTATTCTTGATTTACTGATGTTTAAAACACCAATAGGACCACAGTTCTCATATTTTCTTGTTCTTTTTTTTCTTTTTGGATGTGTAGCCAACCCAAAGGATGGGGCTCGTAGTTGATCCACCCAAATAGGTATTTGAATAATTGTATTAACCAAAATTAATCACAATTACAATATCAAGCCAAATTTTTGTCATATGTGCCATAATCAAGATCTTGAGCATTAAAGTCCAGTTTCTTTGACCTCACCTAGTTGTATCCTAACACTGTGTTGTAGCCATTTCCTAATGTTATTGGAATTATTTGACACCAATTATGTGCCAAATAAGAACTGAAGCATTTCTTTATCATTTCTAGAGACATTTAAACATTGTTTGCTAACCCATGCTTTACAAGGTTATGTATGAGATCTTACAGAATCTGACAGGTTAAACATTACATCATCATTCCAGACTGGTTTTATATTAATAAGCCATGATAAGTGAAAATGCAGCAAGCACATATTCAGAAATAATGTACAAAAGTATGAACAAAAAGTGGAAGGAAAAATAGGCCGAACCTTTGACCCTAGACTCTATTAGGGAATTGGTAGCAGTTCTTCATGTCCCAGTCGCTCCACGGTTCAGTGACACAGAGTCCCTCCTCAAACTGGTCTGGCATCCTTTGAATATCTAACAGTGTGTGTGTGTGATCTATGCACACATATCACTTATCAGTAGAGAGTAAGCAAGCGTTATATAGGCATTTCACTTGTGTGTTAGGTGAAGTATAAATTATGGTCCTCACAGCCACATAAATACCACTCTATTTTTAAACCAAGAAACAACAGCAGGAGACATTAGCATGATATCTTTCATAAGTTTTTATTTTTAATGAAAACTATCTTGAAAATGACTAGCTGCGACAGTATACAGTATATTTGCAACTATAATGTGCAGTATAATACAAATGCAAAATAATGAAATTATATTATTTTTCATTTTTTATATATATTTTTTTATCAAGGCTGGTTGGTCTGAAACCACATCCACACTTTTATTTTTTTGAAAACTATATTTTCAGTTTCCACATCATCTATTCTATGTGTGCAGTAATGGATACGCTTCGTTTTCGGTGGAGGAAAATGCTGTTCTTGCGGATGAGAGGCTTAAGCTTAGTGAAGTCAATCAATTTTCAAACTAATATGTATTAGTGTATATGTGGCCTAACCTAAGTGGATCCAGTCAATTATGTGGAATAATAAGATTATAGCAGAGTTATGGAACCGTTTGATGATGTTGAACCCTAAGATAACCAGAGCTCACTTCTACGATTCAAGAGTCAAATGTTGATCTATTTTTGCAGTATCATTGATTTCTGATTTGCCTGGCTCTATATGTCATGTACAGTAAACAAATGATATATTGTTGGTAGATTAACATGCCGATGTGACAGCCCATTCTTGTCTGAGAAGGTGGTACTTAGATAAAGCTACAATATTTACATTTATGCATTTGGCAGACGCTTTTATCCAAAGAAACTTACAGTGCACCTATTACAGGGACAATCCCCCCGGAGCAACCTGGAGTTAAGTGCCTTGCTCAAGGACACAATGGTGGTGGCTGTGGGAATCGAACCAGCGCCCTTCTGTTTAACAGTTATGTGCTTTAGCCCATTACGCCATCACAATATACATCAGGCTTATCTTGCAAGCCAAATGTCTGGCAAACGGCACAGTGCCAAAGCCTCAAAGCTAACTGGAAGGACACAGCATAGTAAAATCTGGATTTATTTTGAAGCAGTTGCTGATAAAAGCAAGTGTGTCATCACTGACAGCGATGGGATATTTGTGGTGCCATGCAAAAGGGGAAGAAAACTAAAACAATATTACTTAGACTAAATATAATTTTGCTCCAGGATGTTAGGTAGGATTGAACATATCACAACCCAGGCCCCAGAGTTCACAGCTTTGGTCCTGTGTATCTCTGAGCCTCTTTGTACTTTTGAAATTGTCCAAGGTCACACATTGAAAAAGACCCAGCAAATTGCTTTTAGCAGCTTTCTATTTCAATGGGATGGCTCTAAAAATGACCTTTTTTACTTAAGAGAGAGTTTTCATCCAAAAGTGACAATAATTAAATTATGTACTGACTCTCATGTAGTTCCAAAACTGTATGGCTTAGTTCCGTGGAACTTAAAAGGACTTGTTATGCAGGATGTTATGGTCTGGCAACCTCAGTCACCATTCACTTCCATTGTATGGAGAAAAAAATTGCCTTTATCCCTCTCGTCGGCTTGATTAGCCTGATTATGGGCCGGGCGTGTGTCATCATGGCCCGGCCCCGCCCTCCTCACTACAATTACATTGTTGAACTTGTTTTTCCCATTTTAGCCATAACAGAACAGATAACAGATTTTGACATATCCCTTAGGCTCCAAACCCTTTATATAACCTATTATAACAGCATGAGCAGAAATTCTGATGCTTGGAGGAATTGACATGTTGTGGGCTACATATGTTTATATGACACATTAGCCTTGTCATTTGGAACCTTGCCTATAGTGTAATAATGAGCTTATGCATGTTGTATGTTCCAGGCCTTCAGATCAAATCTGCGATTATATGTCTGTGTGTGTACAAATAATAATTAGAGAAAATATTGCAACCAGATATATTACCATATAGCTGTGAATTACATCATAATTGTGCTACAATAAGGGCATATTTTTTATAAATGCCACTCTTGGGAGGTTTAATTCAGGGCACTATAGAAAGAATGGCTCGCATTTGTAATAACATATAAGTGCTTAGGAAAGAAGTTGAATTAAAAAAAAAAAGATTTATTTTCCCTTTTGATGTTTTGGGCCTGGTTTATTTGATAGTAATTTTTTTTCTTTAAACATGCACAAAGCTATTTAAATAGTGAGTTATGAATAGCATTGTTAGAAGACTTTATAATTAATGAGACTGTTTCTCAAAACATTTTGCCATATTGTCAAATCCCATTTTGAGTTAATAGACTTGAAGATAATTCAGTGCGGATGATTACAGGCACTGGATTTTCCGCCCTGTAATTTTACTTCAAACCAATACAGGCAAATATCCTCCAACAGCGTTATTATGAGTTTAATTAATTAACTAAATGTGGAAGAATTGTGCCAACTAATCCTGCACCAGTGTGCTGTATGAATAGTCATAACATGAAGATGCACGCCATCCAATATTTATGAGCTTACACTTTTGTAGGATATTTTTTTGTTATTAAGCTTGCTTGTTTGGTTGGTTTAGCTGAGACTAAATTTCTCTCATCTCCATTTAAATGGTTAGTTCTGTAAATCTGTCATCAGTTATTTCCAAAAAACTTTCATGATATTGCTCTTTTTTTTCCCATACAATGAAAGTGAATGTTGACTGAAGCCAACATTCAACCTTGCTGTTCCAAACTTATGACAGTCTTTCTTTCATGAAAAACCGTTTCATGTAGAACTGGATGAGTAAATGGTTGTGGCAATGTTTGAGAGATCAAAGGATTGGCCGTAGCTGTGCGGCCAGTTGTAAGGCTAATTATTCACTCCAGTAAATCGATACTGGTTCATTCAGGGTAACAAAATATAATTTTGAACATTTTATTCATTAATAAGTTTCACAAAACAAGTCTCAAATACACCAGCTTTGTTGGTGCACTACACAAATTATTGGAAAATCACCAGGTTGTATCCCTTTAAACTACTTATTTGGTCAATAATTAGCCATTAGGTTTGACTGTTTATATATAGTGGTAAACTTAAATGGGATTTCATAATGACACAATGTCTATACCAATATCTATAAAGCAGATGGGAAGTACAATTCCAATTTATATAATACAATTTTACAATATCAAATAAGATTGCAAGAAAATTGCTGAATTTAAACACAATGTTTACAAAAAATTCACAATAAATATGTGAAAACAGAAAATGTGCATCCACTAACAAGCAGTCGGTATATCATGGAACTGACATGCCCAATTGGTCAATACTGATAATGTTAAAATGGCCACATATTAGCCTGGCTCCTATCACTACTTATTTATCAGCATAGGTATAAAAGTAAATGTCTTATCTAGATGAATGGGGAAAGACTATCAAAATTATGTTTCAAAAATATATTTCAAATAAGTAGTAAAATCAAACAACAAAATGGAATCAGAAGTTTTGTTTATTTTGCTCAAATAATACAAAAATCTTGTGTTTTTTAGATTGGTCCACTGAATGCATGCATGTGTTATGGAATAAACAAACAAATTATTACTCTATCTATCCTGGTTCAATACAAGTTGATCTCAATCGACAGCATTTGGGGCATAATGTTGATTACCACGAAAAATAATTTCGACTCGTACCTACTTGATATTAACCATTTTTATTGATTCCATTCACAAACAAACAAAAAAAAAACATAACATAAGAACGCACTACAGATTTCACAAATGATTAGAACAAAAATAATTATAACATAAATAAAAAAATATATATTTTTTTAAAATGAGAATGCACATACTCATTTAAAACTCCTTTGATCTCCTGAGAATGATCCCTCTGCCGATCATAATTCCAGCTAGGACCCAACTTTTTATATGTCTGTCCCCTATATTAATGACCACCCCATCGCCTAAGATACAGAGTCTGGGGCAAAATGAAAATTGAGTGTCCAATACATCACACATAATGCTCTGAACCATCAACCAAAATTCTTGGATCTTAACACACCACCAAAAAAACATGGGTTGTTTCCCCATCTTCTGATTGGCATCGCTAGCAGGTGGGTGTGTCTTTAAGACCAAGCTTATACAATCTAGAGTCTCTCCTCCAATAACAAGTTTAAATCTTTCTAGCATAATCTCTTGAGAGAAGTTGAAGCTCCATTCCCCAGAATCTGAATTAACAGAGAGTAATACACTGATGCCTCTTGACCTTTTCCAAAAGCAGTAATCACCACTCCCAGAGTATCTGCCGCTCGGGGGTGTATGCTACTCCCAAAAATAGTACAGAGCAGGTGGCGCAGCTGTACAGTGCATCTAGAAAGTATTCACAGCGCTTCAAATTTTCCACATTTTTTTATGTTACAGCCTTATTCCAAAATGGATTAAATTCATAATTTTCCTCAAAATTTTACAAACAATACCCCATAATGAAAGAAGTTTTTTGAAATCTTTGCAAATTTATAAAATAAAAAAAATGGAAAAAAATCAAATGTTCATAAGTATTCACAGCCTTTGCTCAATACTTTGTTGAAGTACCTTTGACACCAATTACAGCCTCCAGTCTTTTTTTGTATGATGCTACAAGCTCGGCACACCTATTTTTGGGCAGTTTCTCCCATTCTTCTTTGCAGGACCTCTCAAGCTCCATCAGGTTGGATGGGGAGCGTCGGTGCACAGCAATTTTCAGATCTCTCCAGAGATGTTCAATCGGGTTCAAGTCTGGGCTCTGGCTGGGCCACTCAAGGACATTCACAGAGGTGTCCCGTAGCCACTCCTTTGTTATCTTGGCTGTGTGCTTAGGGTTGTTGTCCTGTTGGAAGAATTACCTTCGCCCCAGTCTGAGGTCCAGAGCACTCTGGAGCAGGTTTTCATCAAGGACATCTCTGTACATTGCTGCATTCATCTTTCCCTCAACCCTGACTAGTCTCCCAGTTCCTGCTGCTGAAAAACATCCACCACCATGCTTCACTGTAGGGATGGGATTGGTTTTGATTATGCGCTTATTCCTTACAAAGGCAGAATATTATTTTTGTCTATTGTCTCCTTGCCAGTGAACCGCCATAAAAATGTCAATGGGACCACTGTGTTATGCTTTTTTTAGCTAATTTTGGTAGAAGGGCTCTGGTTGTTACAAAGCAGGGTCCGGGGTTATGAGGTTATGGGGGCTGCTCCACCATTACTGAGAGAGACTTGTTGTGAGACATGCAGTTGGATACAGTGTATGAGCTGTCTAAACGATTCGGACCATTTTGTTAACCAGTTTGACTTATTGTTTGAAGGAATTGACTTAAATGAGTAATTCATTAGTAGATCGGGCTTCACTAGTTCTGATTTTAAATGGAATTACTACAGCAACAGAAATACGGGACACACGACATGATTTCTAAAATATTATCAGGGAAAATGTTTCTTCATACAATCTTTATACAGAGGATAATCTGCTGGCTGTTACAAACTTTTGCTGGGGGTGCTACAGGGATGCAATGGATTTTTTGGGGAGGCTGAAGCGCACACTAGTCCCTCCCTAGTTCCGCCTCTGCCATAACATTTCATTTGTACTCCGCTAATGGTTTAGGTTTGGGTTGGGGTCCATAAAATATGCATTCCTCTTCACTGTATTACATCCTGTACAGCTGAAAAGAACTCACCTCACAACTAGCTTTTGGCGATTTCTACTGCACATAAATTATGCCCTACAACACTTACTGCTTTGGCCACTGGGGGCAGTGTTTGATATTTCAGTTAGCATATACCAATTTTTGCTAAATTTTTTTAAAGGTCAACCAACCTACCTCTGCACTTTCTTTTTTAAATAAAATGAGGGACAAGTCCAAATACATTGTGGTAATCAACATAATGCCACAAATACTGTTGATTGAGCTTAACTTGTTTTTATCCTGCAAAATTCCTTTAACTAAAAGGTAGGAAATCCATTCAGTTACCATATTAAGTGTTATTATATTATTTCCTTCATTTTCCTACGAGTGATCTGTCTTCTTCTCCCTTTAATGTCTATGATTGGAAATAAAATCAAACAGATTCATTTCAGTTGTAATTCAGTGTCACATTAGATCTAATATCAACAACTTTCCAAGACACACCAGCATGTCATATTATAAAATGTGCCTGTTTCTAGACTCTTTCAAGGATCAACTCTATGACCTCTCAGCAAGGCTCCATAAAACAACAACTTTTATGATTCAAACAGACTCATAGACGGCTCTTAGAGACTGAAAAATGGCAGAAAGAGTGTATAGTGCAGTCTAACCCTACAGTGACTCTATAGTGGTGTTTTTAACATAGCTTTACAACATGCACCTTTGAATGGATAGTTCACTCAAAAATCAATTATGTTGTCATTTACTCACCCTCATGTTGTTTCAAACCTGTATGGGTTTCTGTCTTTCGTTAAACACAAAGCTACATTTTGAATTTTGTTATTTGTTTTCCATACAATGAAAGTGAATACTGACTAAGACCTGTCCCTGACATTTCGCCTTACATCTCTTTTTATGTTCCACTGAAAAAATAAACTAATATTATTTTAAAACAACATGAGAGTGAGCGAATGACTACAGAATTTTCATTTTCTTTTTTGTTGAACTTTCCCTTCTTTCTGATGCAAAATAGCATGTGTCAAGATTCAGTTTTCACATTTGCACAAAGAATTGCTTTAGAGTTCTTATCTGGTCTTAACCAAATTCATCAAGCAAAAGGCCTAGATGTGGCAGTTTTAAAACGGCAACCATCTCTTGGGTTCTCTCCATGTTGTTGGCCACAGGATATTCAAATACGTTTAGGAAGTATTCATGTTTTGTTTTTTTTACACATCTCTCTTTTCATCTCTTTTACACATTAATGCAAGCGTTGATTATGTTGTTGAGTTTTGTTAGTCCTGAGTAATGCTGAGGAAAAATGTCTTTCCTTTGTTGTCCAGTGGCCATCAGTGCGTCATTAGTGCTTGCTATTTGCCTGCTCTTTTAACTTGTTCTTCGGAAAGACCTACCTTTCGTTAAACCTCGAGAACCTAGAGAAAATGGATTCAGTGTAAGATCTTACTGAAGTTCGGAATGGATTTTACTAAACACAATGTCTACATTGAATGTACAGGTCATTGAAGTGCAATGCATATACTGTAGATCTTTCTATACTGATTTCCTGACCAATTTAAATGGATGAATTGGGCAACTAGTGAATTGACTTTTGTCTGGTAAATATCTATAAATATCTATTGCCTGTACACTGCTAAAAACAAGGCAAGTCTTATACTGAGAGTGAAAACGGTATAAATCATGTCACCAATTGTCAAGGACAGATTATGCCAAAAGCAAATGCAGCTACGATGTGTGCAGTAAATGGGAATTGTATTGTCCGGTTTGGTTTGTGATGCAGCTTTAGTTGATGTTTCTGGCTGCAAAGAATAAAACAAAGAGGCTTGAAGCTTCATTTTATTACCATCTAAACACACACCTCACAGCAGTGTCCTATAATATAGACAGAATGTGTCTGAAATAGATGTTGACAAAAGTTGGTGTCATTACAGATGAAAAGGGTCAGAATTTTGCCCACAATTTTGTCCAAAATGTACTTGAACAAAATAAGATTGATTTGCTGATCCATCTGACAAACACAGGTTACAAATAGGTTTCGACAATCTAGACTGTAGATATTAAAGTACAACAATGATTCTCATCCATATTAGACATCTTTAAAGCTATTAAATTCATCCTTAAAGGGATAGTTTACACAAAACACAAACTCTGTCATCATTTACTCACACTCATGTTGTTCCAAACCTTTCTGACTTCTGTTGAACACAAAAGATGATAGGCAGAATGTTAGCGACTGACAACCTCAGTCACCATTCACTTTCATTGCATCTTTTTTTTATTTACAAAGATAGAACATAGCGTCTAAGGCTAACATTCTACGTAACATCTCCTTTTGTGTTTTCACAGGAAGATAGAAAGTCATAGTTTAGAACAACATGAGGGTTGGGCTGGGTGAATTATAGAATATTCACAATATAATCCCGATGATTTTAAATACTATCAAATTAAGCAATATAGTGAATATTGAGGGGATTTTAACGTGCTTTTTTTTGGCTATTAAGTTGCAAATTATTAGCTCTTTTCACTATCCTTCAGGGCTGCACAATTAATCTAAACAACACCAACATGGTGATATATTCATGTGATTAATAAACTACAAAAGGCTCCAATTAAAGACAGCTAAACATGGCCTGTGTGCACTTTAGAATTAACCGGTGACACGCTAATCTTTGCATGTGCAGGGCTTTCTTTGTAAGAAAACTCTGTAGATGTTGTTGGCCATTGTTTAAACAAAGGGGGTTTTTGTAGGAACTGTAAGAGTAATGACTAAATGTCTTTGAAGTGCACATTGATGCAGTGTCCTTTGTTATTTGGCTGATGAAGGCTTTAGTTGGCAGTTAATTTATTGTCTATGTATTCCATTTTAAGAGAGAGTGTGGTCCATCCAATGACCAAGATGGTGCTGGCAGAGGTCAGTTAGGTGCATCGCAGTCCGGCTGGAAGCTTGTGGCAATTCATTTCGGTGAAGTCTATCCAAGCGCCGAGGTTCAGGCAAGTAGTCTCTTACTCCACAAGGCTTGTAGTCGAGGGTCAAGCTTGTGGCAGTTCATTTCAGTGAAGAATTCCATCCTAAGTCTAAGGTTCAGGCGGTAGCAAGTAGAATATCCCGTCTTATGGTTAGAGATGGCAGTAGCTCATCCTCTGTGAAGTCCATCATAGTAGACTGAGTTGATGCAGGCAGTGATGATTGCTGTCTGGTTGGTACAGGCTGCATGTTGTGGTCATCATTCAGTGAGCCATAGCAGTGGGAGTGGACATCGGGCTGGACAGGAGCTGTATCTGTCAACCTCATAATATGTGTTCAGAGAATGAGACAGGAATACAACTAGAATAATATTATTGCACATGGCATTCAATTTAAAAGCAAAGTCATAGAATATGATGTGTTTCCGGTTCCAGAAGACCTGACTAATGCGGCATAACTATGAGTTCAGGGATAAATTAGGTGGATGCCTGGCTGATCGTTTTTTAGTCTAGTCTTCAAATGTGAGAGTGTGCCTGAGTCTCGAACAAGGCTAGCAAGACTTTTCCAGTGTAGGGTAATAGAAAAATTATTAGTGGATTTTGACATGCTCAGTTATTATTAACAGGCCATGATTTTGCAATCGTAGTGAACGTGATGGATTATAGTGTGATAGAAGGTTGCTTAAGTAGGAGCTAGAACGTTCAAAGAATTTAAGTAATGAACTGAATTTTAAAGTTAATACAAACCTGAACAGGTAACCAATGTAGCGATGATAAAATTGGGCTGATATGATCATATTTCTTGGTTCAAGTTAGCACTCTATCTGCTGCATTTTGAACCAGATGGAGCTTATTTACTGAGCATGCAGGACATCTGAGGTGGAAGAATGCTGTTCTAGAAACACTGGATAAGTGAATGTCAAATGAAAGATTTCCATCAAATATAACACCAAGTTCTTTACTGTCAAAGATGATGCAGCTGTACAACCATTGAGTCAAATTATAATATCTTATTTATAGTGGTCCAATAATTAAAACCTCTGATTTGTCACACTCATAATTAAATAGAAGGAAATGTCTAGCCATCAAATCCCTAATATCATTCAAACAATTCGATAAATTGGAGAATTGGGATATTTCTACAGGTTTCGAGGAAATACTGCACACGCTCACTGTGAAATCGTAAGGATTCATACGACTTTTCTAAATTTGGCTAATTCGTATGATATCGTATGACTTTACTACAGCCAATGACATCACTTCCATCTAATATGCAACAATTACTTGCTTCTGTCATACACAGCAACTTCCTATTATCTTTACACACTCTACTGATTGGTTAGGTTTAGATAAGTGCTTTGGGGAAGGGCGTAATATTAATAAGCATCTCCTTAATGCCTTGTGTGTGAAACTCGTGCTTACTTTCGCATTAGACATCCGGGCATTTGCGTGTGATTGAATCCTACAAATTCATTCAAACAAACTCGTACGAAAACATACGAAATAGCCAACTCGTAAAATATGTATGAATTTTCATGAGTCTGGGTTGAGGAAATATATAGTTGGGGATTGTCTTCATAACAGTGAAATCTTATTCCATGGTTCCTGATGCTGTCTTCCAGGGGAAGAAAAGCAGAGGCCCTAAAACTGATCCCAATTCCCAATATTAGTAACCGCTCCAATTATTACACAAATCTACAAAGGCGGCACATTATAACAGAAACAAATGACAATTTCACCAGATGGGTTTCAAAAAGAGTTGTTTTTGCACACCTTGTTCATTCACAAAAAACATTTCAGTAAAAAGAATGCTTTTTATTAAAGCAATATGTTTCATTGTGCTGTATATAAAATATAAAAGTACATATGATAATGAAATCATTCTCCCTTGTGTTCCTTAGTGAAAAACTGTGGGGGAACATACCTTTATTATTTTAAAGTAGATTTTTATTTAATGCCTATAAATATTGAATCTTCTTGGTTACAATGACTGTTTGGATGAAATGATGGTTGCTCTGATAAAAAAAAAAAAAAAAAACATGAACCATTTCAGAGCAAATACATTGATATTTATTGAATATCGTCAATATGCTGAAAAATGCAGTAGCCACATCGCCCAGCCTTATACTGTATATGGGCAATAAATGAACAATGGACTTTCCCTTTAACAACAGACGAAACTCGGGACGTGTGACCTTTTATGTGTGTATGTTTTTTTCTTTAAGTCAGCATTTCATGCAGACTGACCTCAATATGTAAACATGAAATCTGCTATTCACTATCGACCTGCAGAATAATGACATCTTTGGATGTGCCATATAAACACTTCACTATAATTTGGATGGAATAAAATGTTTGTGCTCTGTCTTTTGACGTTCCAGTCTCTTATCTGATAATTTTAGCATGTCAGTATGCATTTCGTACTTAAATATGTTATACTTAAAGGTGGCGTGTGTTATTTCTGCCGTGTGCTGCTAGTGGCACCGAACAGAATTGCAAAAATAATTAAAGGTTTGCCGGAACACTTCCCATTTCTGCATTTACCTGCTAATGTGCCTGATGTTATAGTGTAGGTAAATGTACAGAAATATATTCCCATTTCATCTTTGACCAAGAGCAGATGTGTTTCTGAGTGGCTCATTATACAACACATCTGCTGAGGTTGTCAATAACTAGTCAACATTTTTCTTATAAAGATGAGGAGGTGGTGCTGGTTGAAGGGGAAGGGTGGTAACATAATAGCTGCTAAGCATTTCATTTTGATTCAGAAACCTCTCAGGGGTCCTTCAAACTTTTTTCTTTGTGATAAGTCAGTCATTATACCCGACGTACTTTAAACAAAGCAAATGTCAACAACTTTAAAAGAATGTTCTGCGGTCAATACAAGTTAAGCTTTATCGAGAGCATGCATTGCAATTCAGAATACGTTTTAAAATACACATGTAAGTATAGCCACCAAACATGAACTTTGTACATGTTAAAATGAGACTAGTGTGATGGAATTGATTATAAACCTTGTCTATGCAATGTTATATCAAATGTTTCAACTCTTGTCATGATTATGTAATAACGGTAAACATTGTAACTTGCGCACAATATACATAAGGGTACCAGAAAGTGATTATTTATATGGAGCAAACGCCAACTACAAGGATTTGGTCAGTAATGCATAAGCATTAAGTTCATTATAGCCCCACCACTAAAAAGATGATTTAGGCAACTATACAGCTCAATTAACACATTTTTGTATGGAAGAATGAATCTATTAATATTAATAATAAACAGAATATTTTTGCTTCTAAACCCCCTTGGATTGCCACTGGAATATTTTGATTTCTTGCTCATAGTAAAACTAAGCAATTTGGTCACAAACTTGAGCCTTGTGTCATTTTGATACTATGTAGGCTTTAAACTTAGTAGTACTATGCACTTAGTAGCCACTAAGCAATAGTTCACTCAATAATTACAATTCTATCATCATTTACTCACCCTAATTCAATCCCAGAAGTGTTTGACTTTCTTTCTTCTGCATAACACAAAGATCTTTAAGAAGAATACCTCCACTCTGTAGGTCCATTTAATGCAAGTGTCTTGTCTTCCATGGCGGAGAGAAAGTCAGATGGGTTTAGAACAACTTGAGGGTGGGTAAATGATGGCAGATTATTTTTTTATTTTATTTTTTTTAAAGTGAACCATCTATTTTACTAATAAAAGGCGTAATGTATATAAAATGAACAATGCTAGATATAAAACTGGATTTTAAAATTTTCTTCAGAAAATGTGAGTGGTGGTTGCCCATGCAAAACATGCTGTCATGATGCTAATGTGTCGTGGGTGGTTGCTAGGGCATTGCTATTTGGTTGCTACAGGCTGTTCTGGCTGTTTGCTATGTGGTTGTTTACTGGCTCAAATCATTAAAGCTCAGCCTATAGTGCTGGATTTGTGCATATCCCCAACCAGAGATATAAACTTGAGGCTAAGATGCATAATGATAATTCAAAATGCTTTACAGAGATATGATGAGGAAAAAGAAAATTAACAACACATAAAAGTCTGTTTTAAATGATTTAAGAACAAAATATATATATATAATTATGCTTGAAAGACTCTTATGAACATCTCTGTCCCTAACCCTGTAACTGTATAGAAATAGTAGCATTATCAATAATAATAATAATAATAATAATAATAATAAGCATAATCCAAACAAGGCATACATTTGTTAACTGCACCACTATCAGCTTGACGCAGTGCAGAGATAATTTTGTGGCCCCACAACCCTGCTAAAAACCATCTTCAGTGCTCTGAATTTAACCAATGCTGTAAAATTCCTGTACTGAACCATATGGCAAGCAAAAGCGCAAGCCCAGTATTAGAAACCAGTGCAATGCCTAATTCAGTTGGGAATTGACAGTGTGTGCTCAGCTGCAGCATATCGGCGTATGTCCTGTGTATTACAATTCTGCATTTATACATAAAACTGGTTTAGTATAAAAACTCCATTTGTATTAAAGAATTAGTTCATCCGAAAATGTACATTTTGTTACTATTTACACATCCTCATGTTGTTTCAAACCTTTCTGAAATTTTGAAGAATTCTTGCTTATGTCATATTTATTCATACATATCTTTGGATTAAACATCAAAAGGGATTTTCATTTATTTATTTTAAGAGGGTGGTTTAATATTGGCTCAGGTGTGAATTTGACCACTGATATGTTTCAAGGCTGATTGATGTGTTTCCTTGGTAATTATGTGCTGAAACATGTGGTGCACCCCACAGACTCTTCTCATCTGACTTTATATGTGAAATACTTGAAGGTGTGATAAGTTGCATTGATATGAATCTCTTGTTTGATGGATATATGAACTCACTGTCACCCGAGTTGTGTTGATCTCAGCAAAAATGTTCCTGAGAATGGCAAAAATACATCATGACCGACTCACCTTGTGCATGTAATGATTTCAGGCATGAAATACAGTTGGGTATAACGGGGCTAAAGGCTCCACGGGCTAAAAGGCTCCATTGCACTTAATGGCAACAACAACTACCACAGGACTTTCCTGAACACTTGTTTGTGTTTATTATGAATTATACAGTGCTACATTTTCCTGATCCATGAGATCATTGCATGTAATGTCTACAGGTTTATTTTGAAGCAATTTGATTTCATTTTTAAAAACAATTTAAATGTTGCAAATGTATGTTGCTAATGAATATCCTGGAAATGATCACATTTCTTTTTAGACAAAATACTTATTTGTCATTTTCAGATTTGTTTAAGTTCATTAAATCAAAAACATTTCAATAACTGACCTATAAGTGAAGGATGGTATTTGGGGTAAAAAAAAAAAAGGCCCATATTAAACACTGTTTTTCTTAAGGGGGTGGATTTGTTATGAAACATGTTTTTTCTTATGTAGTTATTTTGAGTAAGCATCATTTTAATTTGTCACTCAAAAAAGCATCTTGATGTCTCAAAATGATTTGCATTAGTTGACTATAACTATTGCCCCTTTATCTAAAAATTTTTTAACCTTGATACATTTTGTGACCAGAAAACAGGTACATTTCTTTAAGGAGTGACTTTAGCCCTGTTGTACCCTATTCATAAACGTAATACTTTTTTTTTTTAAATGACATTTGAAAATTTGGCTTTCTTACCAAAGCATCTGTTATAAAGTGCTTCAACTACCCTGCATGGCATGTTTAGTAGTGTTGCCTTTGTCCCATGTACAACCTGTGTTTTTCATATATTCAAGGTGAAATCCCATGACCTTATAAATGAGACTTGATAGATTCTTTAAAGGAGACATATCATCAGGATTCAAATTTTCCCTGATCTTTTAAGATCAATATCTTTTTCAAACTTGTACTATGACAACATACTCTAACTTTCTGAATATGGACTCCACAGTCCCCAAAGACCATTTGTTGAATCTTAAAATTATTGCTAAAAAATTATCATGACGTGAAATGTTACAAAATGTCCCTTCTGTTATTTCATGATAATGCTTTAACAACAATGCTGAAGGATCAGCCTAACAGATGTCAAGGTCAGTGCCAAAAATAATCACCTAACTGTTTGAAATAGAGCCCTAAAGGCATCTATGGAATTTAAAATACTTGCTCAAGGATGGGATAGTGAAGATTTTTACATTTCAAAGAGTGCAAATAAGATCAAAGGTAGAAGGCACAAGGAAACCATGTTGTTTAATTTAGACTTTATTTCTTGTCTGCTCTGTTGCTTACACATTACAAGCAATATAGCCTAAACAGCTCGTTAAACTATTACATTGTTGCCATACAGATTAAGCACAGAGTTTGTAGCCTTCAATGTGACCTCATGTGCAGCATTAGCAAAATGTAATATTGCCATCTTAGCATGTTATGAAGGCAAGGCCACACTTCTTATCTATAGTCAAACCAGACTGAATTCAGGGACATTCAATGTAATAAGCCTTGTCCAGAATAACTGACCCTAAATTATTCATTGCTAATAGATTGTTAGACCTTGAGGTGCTTTTTAAATTCAGTTGTCTTGCAAATCTTTTTCATAACGGACAGATCTGTTTTATTCACAAACATATTTTGAATTAATGGTTCAGTATATGTAGGTCAGGTTTTGCTGCATTGTAGGGACCAGTTGTCTTCATAAGGATAGTAAAACCTGAAATCACCTGCATTGTGTGGACCATCTAATGTGGGGATCGAACTGACAACCTTCTGCTTAACAGTTTAGTGATTTAGCCCACTACACCACCAACACTCCACTAATGTTGCACTCAAAGCTGTAGGTCTGTGTCTTTGACTTATACTCACCCATGTTCCCTGCGTGCAGTTATAGGGTCAGAGTCGATTCTTTAGGATTCTAATAGAATTCACATTGAGCCTAAACTAAAAACTGATCCTGGATATACACTCACCTAAACCACTTGCATGAAACTCTGCATCCCTTCCTCCCCTGCTTCATGTACTCACACCAGCATGTCAGCCACCGGATGCTCCGGTCAAGCCTGGTTACCATAGTGACACTCACGCTGTATCTCCTAGGTAATGCTTGCCATCAGAACGGTAGCAGGCGTGGAGTTACAGCACGCCTCAAGAAGCTCTTCATGTGCTCGTCTGCAAAAAAGCCATCCTCCAGTACTCAAAGCAAGTCTTTCAAAAACACTCTAAAAGAGCATTTTTATTTGTTTATTTCTCAAACCAGGTCTCTCTCAGTATCCATCCTGTGTTTTTCTTTCACTTCTATTACTGTTTTCTATTTTGCCTCTCTGCATTTCTCATTCTCTCTCTATTTCGCACTTTCATCTTTTTCAATGTATCCCGAAGATGTCTGTACTGAAGTGTACCAGCTGCTAAGTAGCCTATTATACTGAATGTTTCATTCCAGACTACAACTGCCTTCAGCTGCATTCTTTGCTATGTCTGTTCTTTGAACAGTCTGCTAAGAAAAGGTTTGTTTGGTCAGAACAAGCATGATTTTCCAAATATTTCACAAAAGATCGGATCATAAAATTGCACACAATTATACACATTTTATATTAAAGGAACAACAAAGTCATCCTTAATATCAATGTTTTATTGATTTCTGGAACTAGGATGGCAAAAGATTTAGTCACATGGTAAATACTGATACTGTAGTTGAAATGCTCTAATATTTAGTTTTCATAAACAGTTATACATTTTAAAAAAATATATATTATTCAAAAGCATATACAATGGCCTCCAAAAGTACTTGGACGCTTAAGCCACACTTATAGTAAATGCAAGTCACTTTTTTTTTTGGTTAGGTTTTTAGTTTTTAGGTTTTTTGGGGGTGGGGGGGCAGTTGTATATGCTGCTTTAAAATGGTTATGTTACAATGAAGTTGTAATTATGCTGCAATTACTTTTCATATCCTGTAGGTAAAGGATTAGTTTCCCCAAAAATTACAATTCTCCCATCATTTACTCCCCCTCATGCCATCCCAGATGTGTATGACTTTATTCTTCTGAACACTTTTCACTTTTCAGAACACTTTTTGGGTGTTTCTCACCCAAAACTGATTGGATTGCTTCAGAGGACACGAATTAAACCACTCGAGTTTTATGGATTACCTTCATGCTGCCTTTTTGTGCTTTTTGGAGCTTCAAAATTTTGAAACCCATTCACTTGCATTGCGAGGACCTACAGAGCTGAAATACTCCTCTAAAAATCTTTGTTTGTGTTCAGCAGAAAAAATTAAGTCATGCACATCTGGGAATTTTTATTTTTGGGTGAACTTTTCCATTATTCATTAAAGGCTCAGTGGACTGGTTCCAAGATGAGAAAAGCCAAACTTTTTGTGGTGGCTGTATGCCAGTTCTGCCTGTCTGGCAATCGGGTGATCACCTCCCACTGATTAATGCTTAGAGACTATGCCTACATATATGCCATAATTTTATTGACTTAGATCCTCATGTTGTGTAAGTATTGATTTGAAAGATTATTTAGCCTTTAGGTGTGTAAATAATGTGTAAAAATCTCACCATACTGGATGCATGAACTAAGCAGATGTATTTGAAGTAGGGGGCCATCCAGTGATATTGCTTTATCAGGGTTTTATTTAAAGATAATGAGGTTGAGACAGTGAGGTTCCAGGCCTTTTATGATTCTGTGGATAGATTCATCAAAGTGGGCAGTTGTAGAACAGGCTAGTGTGTTTCAAAGTGATGTGAATTCACTTGTCAGCCTAAGAGAGAATAGGACATGAATGCTTGCTATTGCTATAATGTGGTTGACAGTGCAATTTGTGTTGAAATGTTTGAAGAATTCCTGAAGGGGGCAGTTATTCATGAGTGCTATACGAGAAATGTTCAAGAAAGAAATAATGATAAACTCAAAGTTTGTAATGTTGTGATTCATGTTAGAGCTGGTTTAGAACTCTTTAATGAACAATTTTAAGAAACTCCAGTGGGAAAAATATATACAGATAGCTGAAAAAGTCATGCACTGTTGCATTCTACTAGTGCTTTCACACATACAGTATGTACAGCCTTTTTTTATAATTTATCTGCATTTTTCCAATCAGCGGTCATGTGTGAATAAGACCCATTGTCGAATTGAGCAATTCACCATCAAAACAGCTTGTAACAAATTTGTTACAAAGTTTTGTGTTGATGGTATTAGTGAACAAAGCCATAAGATTAATAGTTTGTGCATGTTTAAGGAGCTGACACAACTGCTCTGCATTGTTAAGATATAAACCTGTGACGTTGTGAGTTTTAAGCTCATTTTGGTGCTGATATGTGAATAGAACAATACGGATAAACGATGGAAAGCCGTTACATGTGGCAAATAGCAGATGTAGTACATTTAAAGAAAAAGGTAATATGATTCATAAACTATTCATTAATGAAATATAAAATGCAGAATGAGATTTAGGATCTAAGACCAGTTAGGATGCTGCTTATATAATTCTAATGTTAAAAGTTGGATTATAAACTAAATGTTTTTGTCTTTGTCTACAGATAGTGTTGAAGATGAACTGGAGTTGTCGGCTGTACGGCATCGACCAGAATGCCTGGAGCAGCTGGAGGCTCAAACACGCTTCTCTCGCAAAGAGCTTCAAATCCTTTACCGGGGCTTCAAAAATGTGAGCTATTGTTTCTAATCTCTGCTCTCATTCTTTTTTTATTCTTATTTTTTGTTCTTTTTCTGATTAAATATAATTTTTTTGGAATGTCGGTTTGCTGTGTACAATGTCAAACTCTACATTTAAACTGATATCACACATACCACAATAATCAGGTCAGAGAAAGGTCTCTAGAGTGGCCCTGAGGCACACCTCTGGTGCACAATGTAATGAGACAACACGAAATTAACTCGACCCAAATTGTCAGGTGACAAAGCTTGAGAGTGGGGCAAGGGTCCTTTATTATCAGACTCGCAAGGGAAGAAATCAGAAGACTGTAATCCTTCCTTTAGGCCACACACACACACACACACTGCTCTTCACTGCCTGTGACACTAACTTGGTATGGGCAAGTGATGTTTGGGTAGCTTTTATTGTCACCTTCAATAAAGCATTATTCCATCGGCCCTGTCCTGTTTTGAAAAATATTCATGCTGCTTTTTACCATACAGTGACTTGGGGCTGTTAGTCTCCAGAAAGGACAAAAGCACTGTAAAAATAGTCCATACAAGCTAAATTGAAGTAGTTATTCATTGAAAACCTTTCCCTTAAGTATTGCACTCACAGTTAGGTACGAGACATGCAAGAGTCAACGCTATTTGCCATTATTCACGTCTTTAACAGGATAGTTCACCCCAAAATGTATTTGATCTTTAAAACTTTGTTTCTTCAGCAGAACACCAACAACGATTTTTAGAAAAAGAGCTCTGTAGCTCCATACAATGCAAGTGCATGGTGATCAGACCTTTTGTAGCTCCAAAATTACATAAAGAAAACATAGAAGTTATCCATGTGATTCCAGTGTTTAAATCCATATCTTAAGAAGCAATATAATAGGTGTAGGTGAGAAACAGAAATATATTTAAGTCCTTTTTAAATATCCACTTTAACTTTCACTTTCAGATGTGAAATTGAAACTAATCAAGCACCATGCGTGACTTTCTGTAAAAAAAAAAAAGGACTTAAATATTGATCTGTTTCTCACCTACATCTATTATATCGTTTCTAAAGACATGGATTTAAACACTGGATTCATATGGATTATTTAATGAGATTTTTGGAGCTACAAAGGTCTGATCACCATTCACTTTCATTGTATGGACCTACAGAGCTGAGATATTCTTCTAAATATCTTGTGTTCTGCTGAAGAAAGAAAGTCATACACATCTGGGGTGGCATGAGGGTGATTAAATGATAAGAGAATTTTTGGGTGAACTATTACTTTTAAGTTTGAAAATGTGCATGCGAGAATGTGATTTGAGAGAGGAGGATTGTCAGTGAATTACAACCTAAATTCTGTTCCTAATGCAAAGTATTGACCTCTTCTATGGAACTTTTATGGTGCTTGACAGTGCCCATCTCTAATAATTTTATTGTATGGAAGGGTTACTGACATTTTTCACTGGATCTATAAAGTTGTTTAAAACTACATTAAAAATGCATTTCAAACAAAACAATTATTTGAGTGCACCTTTTCTATGATGAACATGTTTAAAAATGTTTAGTTTAAAGTCTTTGTTTTTCTGAGGCTTAAAGTGAAAAATGTCATGTGGTGTAACCGTCTAGAGCCAAAAATAAATAAATAAACAAATTAAAAAAACAAAAAAGTACAAAATCAAAGTCATTAAAAGCTGAAATTGAAAAAATAAATGTTGGCATTAGTAGTGCATAAAAAAATATTTCATAATTATTTCATTTAAAAATGGAAAATACATTTGTTTTAATATGTTAATAATATTTGAAACACTTTTGAAAACCAAATAAATCAAAATCAGGGGGTGTATCCAATATGTAGATTGCCGTTATGTCATCGTGTTAAGCTGTGTAGACTCTCATGTTTTCAAGGTGCCAGGAAAGTATTTTAATACCTTTTACTCGATAGTTACACAACATTATATTTGAAACGCTTTTTTTTTTTACTTCTATTTTTTATTTTTATATTGTATTATTATTAATCCAACATGAACACAAATATTAAATTTCTACGACTTTAACTACTTTATGTTTTTAACTAGATTTTTAAAGATTTCTCATTTTCCTCTGACAACCTTATTTGTCAATGACCCGGAAAAGAGTAGCTTGAAACGTTTCCTTTTGTGTTCCACAGAAGAAAGAAAGTCATACAGGAGTAAATTATGACCGGATTTAGATTTTTGAGTGAAGTAATTCTTATAAATCTCATCTCAATTGAAAAATAAAATCATGCATGTACTATACATTAATGTATGTGTGTTTGCTCTTCTTGTTATTTCTTTAGTTTCTATCTATGAAATGCAAAAGTGAAAAAGTATTTGAAAAAGTAGCCTAAATATAATTTGTAAAATCATCTAGCGCTCGTCTTGCTCACCCCAGCCTGTTAGTCTCATGTTCTTTAGAGGTTGACACACTGCTCTTTTTGATACCATATAAGTCTTGTTATTATTCTGATAAAAAAGGTAAAAATGAAGAAAGCGGAGGAGTAATTGCCTTCATCCATTTATATCTTATTTCTGGATTCGGATCAAAGGACACCAGCACAAAGAAACAGAAAATACTCATTTTATTACTCGTCATCATCATTTTTGTTGTACTTTTATTGTAATAATGAACATCGATTGAGAGCATGTACATTTTAGCTTGTGGAAATGATCAATGATTGTGTTAACCAAACTCCCTATAGATTGTATTCAAGCAAACCCATACGTATACATATTTGGTCTACGTGATGACAGTAGTTGGAGGTTTGGTAGTACAATGAATACAATGCAAAGTTTTAAATTAATGAATGTCCTCATGCAAAATTATTCTGTTCGGATTTTGATTTTCTTGTTTCTTGGTTAATTACACTGTACAAATGCTCAGGACCTAAAATAATGGACTTTGTGCAAAAAGATAATTACAATGGCTTTGAATGTGGCTCATCCAATCCAGAAATTATCCATTTTATAAAGAGCATTTTAAAATAATCTTGCCTCTATTCTGACTTTTTTATCGTGTTATTTGATCTTTTGTTAAATTTAGTGGAAAACTTATACCAAAACATGCCAGATAACCTGTCGCTAATTACCTGTGCGCAATTCATTGAAAGATCATGCTTGAGTAAACTTTAAAAAATGGTGTAATTGCAGTCTGTGTATCCTAACAGTGTTAATGAACCTTGCATTGCTCGCAGTGTCTTGATAACGTTGAGAAGAAATTTGGCAGTTGAAGTAAGTGATGTGTGTTTTGATGAAAGCGGTGTCTATTAAAAGGTAATCACATGTGGTCTCTCTCACACTGTGCACAAGAGACGGTGGATGACAGCAACACAAAACAATCCCTTTAATTAACAAGAGCTCACTGTAAGAACAAAGGATTCCTCAGACACAGCCTTTTTTGTCAAAGTCTAAACAACTTACTGTAGGCCGTTGCTTTCATGTCCTAGACTCTGAAGTAATTGGTGGAAACATTTTGGACCATTTTTGTTGTCAATGAAACAGATGGCTGGCTAAATCACCATTTAAATGGATCACCATGCAAATCATGAGAACTTAAACGTTTTTAAATATGATCTTTTCTCCAGAGAACTTAAGTGGAATTCAATATTCTGAGACCCCAAGTGAAGACGTTTTTCACTAGAAGCAGGGCCATTTCTGAGCATACGGGGGCCCTAAGTGAAATCCTACTTGGTGTTTAAACCTGGTCACTTAAATGCATCTCCTGTGACAACTTGTGTTCGGATTTCGAGGGGAGGTTCTCTGATTTCATGACAATAAACTGTACAGCACTCACTATGTCAGTGTGTTACTGCATGATACTTAAGTGCAAGAAAGTCATAAAAACAGATAAAGTGCTGTTTCTCCCAGTCATATGCAGTTTTTTATTTTATTTTATTTTTTATCCCCTTTTCTCCCAATTTGGAATGCCCAATTCACACTACTTACTAGTTCCTTGTGGTGGTACGGTTACTCGCCTCAATCCGTGTGGCAGAGGACAAGTCTCAGTTGCCTTTGCTTCTGAGACAGTCAATCTGTGCATCTTATCACGTGGTTCATTTTGCATGACACCGGAGACTCTGCATGTGGAGGCTCATGCTGTTCTCCACGATCCACGCACAACTTCCACGTGCCCCATTGAGAACCACTATTTGCAACCACGAGGAGGTTACCCCATGTAACTCTTCCCTCCCTAGCAAACAATTTGGTTGCTTTAGGAGACCTGGCTGGAGTCACTCTCCACAGGTGGATTACCTGTACTAAAAGAGATTCAGAAGTCTGTGTTTCTCATCTGTGTCTGTGCATGTTCATATCAGACACACTGACTGAGATGCGTGACATTCTCGTGATTGTGTATGTATCGGATGGTTATTTTCTGTTAAAGCTGCTCATAATTGGCCAATTTTAGACTCTTGTTTTAGCATAGCGGCTTATTGACAGGTGATGGGTGGTGCTTCACTGATGTCCGGGACACACAGGACGAATTAGCATTTACACCTCAAATGAGATGTAGTTTTGTACTATCTTTTGTTTGTGTTTTTTGTGGTCTGATCAATATGTTTTAGACCAAGTTTAGGCCTGTAATTATGGCGGACCACTTGTGATTGGATTACCCGAAATGCATCTTAAAACCAGGTGTAAACGGGGTCATGATCTATGTTATACCAGCATTATTTGAGATTGTTCTAAAGACAATCTTGTGTGCTTAAATGCATGCAAAGGAACTGTGGAGATCTCGCAAGAGAAACAAACAACCTGGTCTGGAAGAACAAGTTCAAACTTCGTTAAAAAAAAACAAGCCCAAAGTTACTTATAATAAGCGGACATGGCAACAGTGTAATTTGTAATAAAATGCTAACATTTTTGTCACAAATTTGCTTATTTGATTATTGTCCTGGAAATACTGCAGCAACTATTTCTTAGGACCCCACTGTAGATGAAATATAGAAGACAGGAGTGGGACAATTTTATACTCTGATTCTTTTCAAAGTTTAAACATTAAAGCCTGTTCATGTTCTAACTTTATATCTCATGGGAACACATGGATGAACTGATTGTGTTAAGAGGCATCAACTGAGATAAAATACACAAACCTTACTGGCTTTTATTTGTTCCAGAAAACAAGAAACTGTAAATACAGTCAACGCTCAGAATAAAAATGCCACCAACTGTGCAACAGATTTTTGTAGGTCAATAAACACTTTTTAGCCTACATACAGTATTTTAAACCAGCTCAGCAGAGATATGAAATTGTTACCTTCCATACTGTACTCTGATGCAATGCACAGAGGAACAATAAAAGTTCATTTTGAGGTCAAGCCTTTATAAGTATATTGAAGGTATATACCGTTTATGCAGTGTTCTATCCTTTTCCAAGTTTGCCAGCAAGTACAGACTCTTTTCCGAAAGTGTAACAGACTGTTTTACAGGGGTTTTTTTCCCCCTGAAGATTTGAAACGTGTGATCTATGAATCAAATCCCTCCGGTCTGTCTGTGCTTGTGTCAAAAACTGCTACTAGGTAAGATTTTCCTCAGCTCAGCAAAACAGCTCTTTGTACTGCAGTTCTCCTCTACTCAGAACACAGCCAAGGGAATACTGTAATGAGGTTTATTATCTCACCCTGAACGCCAGAGGCTGATTTTTTTATTATTTGGTTTCTATGTTATTTTATTTCTCAGAGTTTGCCATGTACTGTTACATGTCACCACTTTATAAAAGTCAATTCATTTTCCCAGTAGATCGACTCTTCAATAGGTAGTTTTCTTTAAAGAAAACCCCTATGACTTTATTTCTTCTGTGGAACACAAAAGGATACATATTGATGAATGTTTATGCTGCTCTTTGCCATTATTATGTCCCCTAGGGGTTAGGATGCAATAAAGAAAAGGGAGATGTGCCACTTCTGAGTCACCTCTGGCCACAGAAAATAATTCCAATTTTGAGTCATTTCTTTGGTTGAAATAGTCACATTTTAAAAGCACATTTCATAATCGATGCAATGTTTAAAGGAATAGTTCACCCTAAAATTATAATTCACTCATTATTTCCTCATGCTCATGACATGAAAACAACTTTTTTTTTGAAGGATGTAATATGTGTTTATGCAATGAAAGTCCAAAAGTGGGGTCCAAAATTAAAGGCATCATAAAAGTGGATTAAACCACTCTAGTCCTTTTGGAGCTTTAAAGTTTGTAAAGTATGGATATAAACACATAATATGTGGCTCAGTTAGTAGAGCGGATCGGCCACTAATTGCAGGGTTGGTGGTTCGAATCCCAGCCCATATGACTCCACATGCCAAAGTGTCCTTGGGCAAGACACTGAACACCAAGTTGCTCCCAATGGCAGACTAGCACCTTGCATGGCAGCTGCCATTGGTGTATGAATGTGTGTGTGAATGGGTGAATGAGTCAGTGGCTCAGTGGTTGAGGCTCAGGGTTACTGACCAGAAGGTCAGGGGTTCAAGCCCCAGCACCACCAAGATGCCACTGTTGAGCAAGGCACTTAACTCCAGGTTGCTCCGGGGGATTGTCCCTGTAATAAGTGCACTGTAAGTTGCTTTGGATAAAAGCATCTGCCAAATGCATAAATGTGAAATGTGAATACTGTTAAGGTTAAAAAGGCGCTATATAAGTGCAGACCATTTACCATATTTCATCAACATATCTCGGCACCACAAAATTAAGAAAGTCATGAGTTTGAGACAGCAAAAGGGTGAGTAAATGATGAGAGAATTAGAGTTTTTGCATGAATATTTCTTTAAGCTGTTTGAGGAGCATTGCAGGAGTGCAAAGATGCTTGATTAAATTTGTATTTCTATGTATGTCATTATGTTAGAGATCTATGGAGCCACAAAATAATGCAACTTTAATGTGTGTTAATCATTGGACTCCAAGTACACAAGCTATAGGTAGAAAAAAAACTGTTAAGAAAAGTGATGATGCTGTGAGGACAATTGAGCATAAACTTGACCCTTGATCTTTTGTACATGAGAGTCAAAGAAATTCAGTTCTTTTATCGCGTTCATATCTGTCAACAAGTAAAATCATTGTTAAAAATGTGATTTCACTTTGTTTTAATTGGTTTATCTTATGGAGAGAAGGGCATGTAAACAGTCCTGTTACTGGCTAATGTTCATAAAATATGAGTCCTGTGAAGTTCAATCTGTAATTGCTTTAACTATCAGTACAGCAACATCTGAATAACAACAGTACTCTAATGTTTTATCTGCTGCAATCGCTGTGTGTTCTCAAATACAGTTTGAGTATAAAAAAGCACATTTGTTAATTTGTTAAATCCACAAGCATCTTGGGTAACAGCCACTGAGAATTTCAGCAACTCCCTTAAAAAGAAGAACAAGGCAAATGCATTGCAGATGTATTAAAAATCCAATCAACCTCTCATGATGTATGCGTGCATCGTGCATTCTCTTAAAAGCATAATTTCTAAAGAGCTGCTCATAAACTTGTGCTTCCTTGTTGTTTACCAAACCACAAGTATTGAGGCTCTTTTATTACACAAGCATGACAGCTTAAACTACCAGTTTGTCAGTTGGATTTTGGATATTTGTGTGATGGCTGGGAAACTATTGACCATTGTCCTAGCCAACTCATTTCCTAAATAGGTTTGGAAGTTTCATGTCTCTTGCATCTCTTTTTTTCAGGCTTTATAAAGTTATTTAAACACAAAATATTTCAAATGCATTTGTTTAATTACTTGGCAAGTAGCTATGTAATAAGAGGGATAATACAGTCAGTAGGTTATTATCGCTAAATAAACCCTTTCATAATTATACAACACCCATCCGCTTTGTGTCCTGATCAACCTGTAAGGGATTAATTTGCAATAATGACTGGCTGACTGTACTTTTTCCCCCCTTATGCTTAATATTATGCTTAATACTGATCCAATCATATTTGTGGGCATCTGCGATCTGTTTACTAAATCAGCAATGAGAATACAGTGAATAGCGGTTATCTTACAACACAAGCTTCTTCTGAATCTCCCAGAGCTCATCCATTTGGAATAAAGGATCATTTTCACAGTTGGAGTAGAGTTCATAATATGCCTTAACGTTCAATACAGCAAATGTACCATTGCACAATGCATTTGCGTGTTAATCACATTTTCGCAAATGCCAGACGTATCTGTCCATCCCTAGGGGAAAATGGACAATGGAAAATGCATTTTGCCTTTCCTTTCATGCGGATATGCATGCACATAATGGTCATCTTGGAATTGAAATTAATCCACTGTAATGACATTGTCGTCTATATGATATTGACATTAAAACGCCTTTATCTGTGTTTTCAGGAGTGCCCTAGTGGTGTGGTCAATGAAGATACATTTAAGGATATTTACAGACAGTTCTTCCCACAGGGAGGTATGTATATTTGTAATCGTATATTCTCTAGTACAGTGGTTTAGTACAATGGTACTGTTTTGCTATGATGTAAATGTGTTTTAAAGTGATATAAAGCTGAGAGGGATCGTTTTTCAGAGATCATACATATGCTCTTTGCCTCCCTGGGGAGTTTTGTCCTTTGAATGCAAACACCAAGGCACCCCTCCTTTCACCATATTACTACATTAAGGATGAGTTTGCACCAAAATTACCACAGAGTTTAATTGAACAGACCTGAACAGAACAGCTACTCATTTTTGGGTCACAACCCTTCAGATGAGAACCATTGCTCTAGTAGCCTACTATTTTCTCTGAAGTTATAAAACTGTGGAAAATCTTAATTTTAATGGGTTTCAAACCACATTTAGAAAGGCGAACAGTGTATATGTAGAAGAAATGCCTCAAATACCTCTTCCCTGCAGTGAGAAACCTGGGGTCTGATAATGAAATACCAAATGTAAATGTCCTCACAAATCAACCTGGTCTCATAGAATTACGTACATTTTTGCTAAATAATTTTTTTGCATGGCTCGTTGTACGCAGCTGTTTTCTGGTGAAATGAACATTATAGATGCCACAACGACAACTTTTATTTACTTTCAAACCAATCACGCTTAAAATGGCAGATTATCAGTTGATAAACACTTTTTGTCCTTTTCCTCCCACGTTCCTGTCATATAACATAAAATCACTTTTACTATAGAGCATGACTTGGAAAATAAAAAATTGCAATGTTTGTATTACATAATCAACTACATTTGCAAGCTTGTTTAAGCACTTCAACTCAACTGATGTCCTGATGTGCACGTGTGTCAACATGTGAGTCAAAAGTGTCTTAGAAGCACCACAAAATGACATGGTTGCTTCATCACTTGCATTTCTCATCTCACATTTGCTTTTTATGACACTATTGGTTAGGTTTAGGTTTAGGGTTGGGAGGTTGGTTTTGTTTATTTAAAACTTGATAGAGAATTCACCATAAAAACCTAAAACATCTACCAAACTTTTCACCTTGGAACTGCCATGCCAAGTTTATTTTAGCACTAAAAGTCACCAAACCGAAATGCAACAGCACAGGAAGTGACTGTTCCTATTATACAGTATATTTGAATGTAAGTCTCACTGTGGAAATTGCTATTGTAGTGATTTATGATTTGCGGTACTTCACATTCTAAGGGGTACTTTTATAATTAGGGGTTTTAGGTTCTCTAACTTTTGTCATGGTTTATGACAAATGAAATATCTATCAAATCTAACACATTCACATAGCCCATGCGCCCACACTTGTTTTTATTATTTATAGTATTATTAATGAAAGCCTATGCAAGCATATGCATCCACTTTGTTGTTGAACAGAGGAAAATAAATAAGCCAGGCCCGATCTGAGGTAATGACATTGCTGTGATTGAAGTTGAGCTGTTTTCCCATTTATTTTTCAGATGCTTCAACATATGCGCATTTTCTGTTTAATGCATTTGACACAGACCACAATGGCTCTGTCAGTTTTGAGGTAAGTAATTACATCAATGCAACATTCTGAACAATGGTAATCTTCCTCATGTGCATGCCATTAATATTGAAGGTCAAGTTATTGTGGCTATTTTTAACACTGAATTGCAATTTCATTATGATGCTAGTGTATTTGCAGATAATAAACACAATTTGAGTGCTTAAAGGAATAAATGGTTTCTTCGAGTTGATCATTATTGCACATTAGTGTCTTGACTGACAATATATTGTGCAGTTTGTATTTTAAAGAGGTAATCGAAAACTTTTTAACCAACACTGAATGATTGTTCACACAACAGTTTGCACACAACAAGGATTTCAGTTCATTCTATTTATAAACAAACATTGCTTGTCCCCAGAAATACAGTAATTAAAATAAATGACAATATCCTCATCTTGTTTTTAATAACAAAGTTTGAATTGTCCTGTAGCGATTTAGCTTGATCCAAGGCTTAATTTGTCATATCAGGTAATTAAAAATCTCAAGCGCTCATGGGGAATATAGCCTGAAAGAATGTTCTCATCATTTAGAAAAAAATATATTTGTGGTTATTATGTTGGCTTTATAAAGCCAATATTGTCAGAAGGTGAGGGCAGACAAAGGAACCCAAACGCAGAGGGAAAAAGTCAATGAGTTTATTAACAGCAAGGTTTGTAAACAAGTACAGGTGTACCCGGCAGTGGCTGCAGTGATGTGCAGAGTCAAAGGAATGAGTGTGTTAGTATGACGAGTATGATGTTGTGGAAGCCAGGAGCAATCCGAAGAGAGTCTGTTGAAGCTGGTGTGGTGCAAAGCAACAACGAGGGAGGATTGCGGCGCAGGACCTGCTGAACATCGCCCTCAAGTCGTGGTACGTCAACAGTAATCCCGACAAATCCACTAGCTCATCCTGTATGTTACCAACCAGGGATGTCCCAGCTGGGGTTGATGGAGACCAGATGAGATTGAAGGACAAATGTTCAGAGAGGTTACCGGAGACAAAGATGATTGGTTTCTTGGAATGGGTGATGACTGACAGGGGCGTGCCAAATGTGTGTGGGCGGTGATGGGCTCATTCAATCGGACCCTGGGGAGCTGCCATTTGGAAGCCAACTCTGTGTCAATGAAATTCCCTTCGGCACCGGAATCCACCAAAGCCGAAATCGTATGAATGTCCATTCCATTCTTAGCTGGGCTGGGAGAAGTGTAACAGGCCTGCAACATGCCTTTTAACAGGCATGTTGCAGAGAGGTGTCCCAATCTATGCAAGAAAAACATAACCCCTTAAGAAGCCGCAGCTGCCTTTCCTTATGTGACACCAGAAGTCTACCTACCTGCATGTTCTCAGAGTTGAGACGTAAGTCAGGTGATCTGGTAGAAGGGCGATGAGCTGCATAGACGATGATCACAACACTAAGTCAGGCATTGATCGACTCACATGGCCAGGTCCACCAAATCAGCGAATCGAGGGATACATTTGGATTTATCCAAAGGATAAATCTCATCATGGATACTATCAGAAAGTCCCTGCAAGAACAGATCCCACAAAGCGTGTTCGTTTTAGTCGCTGGAAGCGGCCAGGGTTCGAAACTCTATTGCAAATTTGGCTACTGATCAATTACCCAGGGACAGTCCTGATAAAATCCTCCCAGCCTCCTGATCTTGGGCTGCACAGTAAAACACTCAGTGAAGTTCAGAGGAGAAAGCTTCATAGTTGGAGGAGCACGGATGACGGTTATCACACATTTCCGTTCCACATTCTCAAGCCCTTCCGGAGAGGAGCATGATAACACATGCAATATTCATCGTGTTTGAGGAAAACGTGGAGGACTGCAAGGAGAATATCAGTGAGCATCGCAAGAGAAAAGCTCTAACAGATCCCTCACCATGTGGAAGCTGCCAAAGGAGATGGGGGTGTGTCCTGTGTGGAACTGGAGCTCCTTGTTGTGAAAAGGCAGAGTGAAGAGCAGTTTCCTCTACTGAGTCCATGTTGGCCAGTTTATTCAGTCAGAGGGTGAGGGGAGACAAAGGGACCCAAATGCAGAGGGAAACAGTCAATGAGTTTATTAACAACAATGCTTGTAAACAAGGACAGAGGCATCCGGCACCGACTGCAATGTGAGCAGAGTCAAAAGCTATAGCCGCTTAGCGGGCTAAGGAATGAGTGTGTTAGTATGATGAGTGCATGCGTTGTGGAAGTCAGGAGCAATCCGAAGATATTCCGTTGATTCTGGTGTGGTGCGAAGTAAAGCCCAGGCGAGTTTCTCCCCCGACACGCTTGCAGAGACCAAGGAATCATCCTCCAAGAGGGTCACTGGGTGACAATACAGTCAAGAGCAATGGCGAACAGGAAGATAACCACACCTCTATAGACAGGCTACCAACAGACACACATGCAATCTCCAACTCCAACTAAATATCCAACTAAACTGGCAAAGAAAGCGGGAAAACACAAGGAATAAGTAGGAAGTGTAATCAGCAGGTGTAACGGGCGAGTAAATCATTGCCATGGTCAGCACCTCCCCAGGATCTCCCATGGAAACACTGATCATGAGTGCCGGCTCCAACTGTAAAACATGACAAACAACAGTATGAGCCGGCACAAATGCTGGTACCATGACAAATATACTGTTATTCCACATACGTTATTATAATTTTTTTTAAATCCCTAAACCAAGACCAAAATTTCAAACACTAACTCCTCCTAGCACCTAATGTAGAAAGGAAGTCCTGCCTTACAGGTAAAAGAGCCAATCACCTTAGATACAGATGATGAGCTGCATAGGCGAAATCAACTCGTGAACAAGCATGCACATTAGCTATACAAGATGGGGAAATTGTGTATTTTAGAATAATATGAGGTAAAGAGCACAATTTATGGTTCCAATATTTTCAAACGTTATTGCCTGTTTGTAATCTGCTCTTTGCTCATAATCTTGACCAACCATTTTTTTGATTTTGGTGTTCTCCCATTAAAGTAAATAGGAGCTGCACTTATTATGACTGGAAATAGTCTCCTGAGAGCATTTCCAAATATGTCCAACAGTGGACTGACTTGCTAGAAATTATTTTTAAATCAAAATCCAACTGTCAAAAGATTAAAATATAAACAAATAAAAATTGCCTGTAATCTGCTTTAAATTTGTCTCTTTCTCTCTCTCCCCCATTCTCTCATCTATCGATCTGTCTGTCCATCTGTGCATCTCTCCATCTGTCTGTCAGTATATCTGTCTGTCTGTCTATCTAACTGATGGTTTATCAGACTATTTATATGACAGTCTGTCTGACTTAATCTAGCTAGCTGGTGGTTTTTCTTACTGTATTGTCTGTATAACTATTAAACTTCAAACTTTTGAAATTAGTATATACTTTTAGACAAGGCTTAGTCAAGACAACATTTAAGTTTGTCTTATATAGTATAATTTTTTTTTATTATTAATCTAATATTCTGTTTGCTCTCTCTAATATCTCCATGTTCTCTCTTTCATTGTTTTACAGGATTTTGTAATGGGTCTTTCCATTCTGTTACGAGGCACTGTTCAGGAGAAGCTTAACTGGGCATTTAACCTGTATGATATTAATAAAGATGGATATATAACAAAAGAGGTAATATATAAAGAGAATCATCCATAAAGAATAATTTAAGATAAAACAATAGTGTCATTGCATGGCTCTCTGGAATACTTGATTCTGATTTGTCAGTTGTGACATTTAGCTGTCAAATATTTGCGTTTAATCACTGCAAAACTGTATAATTGACTGTTGTCCCATGTAACCAATTTCATAGCTGTGCTTGTTTCATGTCTCGTCTATCCCTCTGCAGTCTCTTTTTTTGTAATCTAATACTATTATATCAACTTTTCGTGTCCAAATGTAAGGGATAATCTATGGCTAGGTGTACGTTAAACAATTCTAATGCACAATGTGAAGGGTGATTGCCTCTGTGAAGTACTTTCAAATAATTGATGACACACCTAGCAATGCATTATCCCACTTATACCATGGTTAATTGCCAGCATTGATTAGTTACAGCTGTCATTGATTTTTGCTGCAAAATTAAGACTCGAAGAATGAAGAATATAATGAGCTCTGAGATATCCATATGTATCCATTAAGGCTGCAATTGTATTAAAAATGAAATTGCGATGTGGACTTGTGCAATTACTAAACTGCAAAAGGCTGTGATATGGAGAACATCAACTGTTTAAGTGTTATTTGAAGTAAAAATGAATTCCCCAGGTGGGAAAAGAGGTTAATAATATCAACCTAACTAACCACGGACCGTCGCTTCATGTCATCAACACACTCAAGTGAGGCACTGTCAAAAAACGACTTATATCTCGACTATATGTCGTATCGACACTATAGAGCCAAAAAATACATGGTTTTTTTTGTATTTTATTCAAATGTAATACTTTAAATATAATATCCAATTAAGAATATACACTGATATGTGTAGAAATACTGGAGACTGAAAACTTAAAACGGGCAAATCGTGGAACACTTCCGCATTCAGGAAAAAGGTGGATAAAACGTCATTGAGAGCTTCAGTCAGCTATGCTTGATCAAGCGTCGCCCTCTAGCAGCTATAGGCACATGTTGGGCATGGCAGCAATTTTAGATGATGTTTATCATATTACAATTTAAATAGACTTGCCTTGTCTTGCCGGTCCCGGTTACCATCTCTCCCCCTCTGTTCAAAACAGCTTAATGTCAAACCATGCTATCTTTACAAGTGCTTTGGTTGAGTAATACAGGACTGAAGAACGCTGCTGTCTTTTCTGTTTTTCCTGTAGCACTTCACAGTTGATTTTAAGATGGCACTGCATGACTTGATGATGTTGTTTTGTGAGGTAATTTGTCCAGAGGCATAAAACTCTCACAGTGTCTCATTACAAGCACAGGAGAGCAGTCACATTAATATCAAATCAAACCAAATCCCTTTATTGTCACTCAACCATATACACAAGTGTAACAGTGGGTGAAAGTCTTGGGTGCAATTCTGAGCAACATAGCAGTCATGACAGTGATGAGATCAATTTACAATAAACATCAGATTTACACAACACAATTTACATATCTAATATATACATAAATACACACAAAACAATATACACATAATAATATACAATGTACTGTATACAATACACACAATATAGAATACACAGTATACAATAAAAATTGTATATATAAAATATACAGTAGGTTGTATTGTGCTGTATTGATATTCAGGCTGTCGGTTGATAGTCAGTTGCCAGTGTGTTGTTAAGAGAGAATCTAATTATGACAGTCCAGTGTGAGATAAGATTAATAAAGTGCAGTGCTGATGTATATTGATCATGAGAGTTCAAAAGTCTGATTACTTGTGGGAAGAAGCTGTCATGAAGTCGGCTGGTGCGGGTCGTGACACTGCGATACTGCCTGCCTGATGGTAGCAGTGAGAACAGCCTATGACTCGGGTGGCTGGAGACTCTGATGATCATCCAAGCTTTTTTCACACACCGCCTGTTATATAATTATAATTTTTTCTTCACATTTTAGAATAATAGTGAAGTCATCAAAACTATGGAATAACAGAAATGGAATTATGGGAATTATGTTGTGACTGAAAAAAATCAAAAATAACAAAAAAATATGTTATAGTTTAGCATATTCAAAGTAGCTACTCTTAGCTTAGAATTTGCAGACATGTACTCTTGGTATTTTCTCAACCAACTTCTTGAGGTATCACACTGGGATGCTTTTAAAACAGTATTAAAGGAGTTCTCATCTATGCTGGTGTACTGTATTTAGGGGTAGCGTATTCAATGAGATTTTGCTAACTGGTTAGTTTAGCACTGTTGTGTTATGCTATTAGCTTAGCTGTACTGTGTTGACAATATTGCGTCGGCAGGTTGCGCATGTGCGGTTAGTTGCTCTGGAAGAGTCTCTTTAGAACTTCCCATGAACTTTTGGCGCCATAGCAACCAACACCAGTGTTTGTGATCTGGGTCAACACTAATGAAAACAGTTGAATCGATGCATATGAATGTCAGCGCGTTCCACAGTGCACAAACAAACAGTAATCAGTTAAAGTGCCCAAATTCTCACACCAATATATGTAGCAAATTTGGTATGATAAATGTACACTGTGCAGGTTAAAGTGTTGTGTACATTACCATTATTTGTAAGGGAAACAGTATGTGTGAGCTTAATAACGGTCTTATTTCTACATTACTATGTCAGGAAATGTATAATGAAATCAGTTGCGTTTGACAACCGTTATAATTTAGATTGGCAAATAACTAGATTATTTGTCTGAATAAAATTCTCCACCATTACAATCATAATACAACGTCTTGTTGTATCTGCTCACAATTTCTACTGTAGGGAATTATCATTAATAAGAGAATTATGATTAATTCTCTTATTGGAGTAATATTATTCTCATGGCTTATTGACAATAATATTGCTCATATAGGTATAGCTTTGAAGCTAAATCTTTTAGAAACAGGGATGAGATTATTTATCAGAATATACCACAGTCAAAAATATCTTTAAAAGGAAAACATGAATAATTAATCAGAACTCATTATAATTAATTATGAACATATGGATCGGTTAATAGAATCAAATTGATGTAGCTGAATTAAATATATTTATCTGTTCATCCAGCAAACACTCATCATTGATCGACTATCAATTCTCAGAAAGGATATTTTTCGTGGCCACACAAAAATAACTTTTTCTTAGCCTGTAGCTGTGATCGAATTGTTAAATTTACGTTGATTTACAAGCTGACCTGAATCAACTTGCAAGAATGTACACAAGTTTATTTAACAAAAATACAAACACATAACTAATCTAAACAAAAACAGGGGCACTATGGTGTTGAATGCTGAGCTGTAGTCTACAAACAGTATTCTCATATCTGTGTTCCTTTTTCCAGGTGGGAGAGAGCAGTGTGTATTGTAGATGCAATGGCATCATCTGTGGAGTGGTTGTTGCAGTATGCAAACTACAATGAGTCCAGTGAGGTGGGCAGCACAGAGCAGATGTAATCTCTGATTAGTCTCTCAAAGAATTTGCTGATGATGGGGGTCAGAGCAACAGTGCATAACTGGCTTGTTTATGCTTCTCCGCGTTTTTTCTAGGTTAGGGTAGATCCGTATTGTTTTGGTCGGAAACACGTTACGCTATCAGCATAGACCTCGTTGTTGTCATCAGAGGCAGACCAGAACATCTCCCAGTCTGCTTGTTTGGTCCGACCAACGCTGGATCGTTCTGAGGGTGGGTGCTTCCTGTTTCAGTTTCTTCCTGTAAACGGGCAGAAGCAGAACGAAACAGTGGTCCAATTTGCCAAATGGTGGGCGGGGGAGGGATTTGTAGCCATCCTGGAAGGAAGAGTAGCAATGGTCAAAAACCCGGTCCCCTCGTGTGTTAAACTGATGTGTTGGTAGTATTTCGGTGCTATTGACTTGAAGTTGGCGGTCATAATGAACACGGCATCAGGGTTGCATAGTTTCCTGCTTGCTTATACTCCCATACAGATCCTTGAGTGCCCGTTCTGTGTCGGCTTGTGGGGGATGTACACAGCTGTGAAATCGACCGCGGTGAATTCCCACGGTAGCAAGAATGGACGATACAGAAGTATGAGAAATTCCAGATCAGGAGAGCAGAAAGACTTGATAGAATGTACGTTCCTCTGATCACACCAGGATTTGGTGATAATAAAACATACACCACCACCTCTGCTTTTACCTGAGAGGTCTTTCGCTCTAATCGCTCGATGCACTGAGAACCCTGCCGGTTCAATGGCTGAGTCTGGAATCTCCGCAGACATCCAATTTTCTGTTGGAAAAGAGATCCGTGCTCTCAGCTCGCAGAGAGCATGGAGACTGGACATTTGCCAGTAGAATGGGTAGCAGGGGTTGATTTGCGTGACGTCTTAGACTGATGAGAATGCTGGCTCTCTTTCCCCGTGGCCGGGCTGCCCAGACATAGGGCTCCGCTGTCGTGTTTGAAAACAGCAGGTTGGCATTGAGGTATTTAAAGTCTGGTTTTCGGTGTGCTATGGCAGAACCAATGTCCATTGTGTTTGTCTATCGTAGACCATGAGGCAGACAACATCCAAGATGAAAAACATGTGAATTTTATACAAAACAAACAAAACACTGCAATATTGGGTCGGAGCTCACAACGCAGCAGCCATACTCTATGCCATCTTGAGATTGAGCAGTATAGAACAGTAATTAAAGCTAACTGGACCTACCTGTGCATTAAAGCACACATTGCAGCCAATCAGAATAGAATATGTATTTGGTTAGTAGTTATAAGCAGGATAATGGTCATTATTGCAAAATAAACCCCTTTAGAGTGATACACTGTAAAAAATATCCATAATATTAATGGTAAAATGCTGTAAAAATGCTACAGTAAAAAACATAAATTGGTTAACCAGTAGTTACCGTAAAATATATGTTAAAATTGTTTTATATATTTAAAAAGACAATACATGTAGTTTTATGGTAAAATTTATATTTTTTTTAACAAGTGAGTACATGTACTTTTTACGATAAATTATTTGTAAAATTATGGTAAAAAAACAGTAATCGGGTGTTCCCAGAATTCCCTATGTGACCCATTACTTTTCATTATATCGGTTATGTACTTTGGGGTGTTCTGTGTTATAATTGATGTAGTTAATGTTTATTGAATCATTTTAATTTCACATGTGTTACCTTGATGGTGTTTAGTGTGTGTTTGAGTGACACCGAGCACTGTTTCTATATGTTTATTGGTCATTGCTCCTGGAAGAGCCACTATTGGTGAACTTTATGTCAGCATGTGCCCTTCTGCAATTACTACGGTGATTAACCGTAGTTAACATTATAAAGTAAAAAGCAGATTTTATAAGTTTCAGAAGGTTAATATATGAAGTTTATCATGTAATAATGTAAGTGACTGTACTGCACCGTAAAATATACCATAAAACATGTTTTAAACTGTACATTTACAGGTTGTTCTATAAATTTGTTTACATTTTTACTGTATTTTTTATATAATTATTCTGGCAACCTTAGCTGCTTTTTTGTGTATGTAAAAACAACAGCATTTTTTAACAGTGATAAGACCCTTCTGTTTCAGGGTCTTGATCACCCTGGTTGGGTTTATTTTGCAATAGTGAATGTCTGGCTGTTTTTTGTTATTATAACCCTTTTTTTATTATAAAATAGTAGTTGCACTATTATACTTGTTTAAAAAAAAGAATGTGAAGCAAACACATTGTCTTAATTTTATTTTTATTTTGGTTACACAGGAAATGTTAGACATCATTAAGTCCATCTATGACATGATGGGAAAATGCACATACCCCATCCTTAAAGAGGAGACTCCACGACAGCACGTGGAAATATTTTTCCAGGTGAGAATAAATCGTTTCATAGTAGGGTATTGCTTTTACTGTTGCAGTACAGAATCACACTCTCTGCTCTCTTATATTAGATATTCAGTATTGATTAATAATTTTGTTTTTAAATTGAAAAAATAAATAAAAAAAAGTCTAGACAAAAAATAAAAAAAAAAGGTAAAACGTAGAGTGGGAATGTTCCCATCTACAGTGGGGAACAGTTCAAAAGTTTTAGCACATTGAAATTCAGGGATTCCAAATCTAATGTAAACCTGGAAATATGCATTTGAAAAATGTAAAGCAAAGAAATTTATAAGAAATATTACGATTTCTTTGTCACTAATCAAATGAGCAAACTTGTGACATTGATCATGCTAACTTTGTACAAAAGGTCTGATTTGATTACTTTCATTGAACTTTTGATCCCCACCATATACTTTGTTGTTATTTATCACAGATCTACTTGATTTATTAATAAAGAGATTGTCTAGATGTATTCTAAACAAGACAAATGCCCAATAAGTGACAGACCAGCCTTAAATAGAGCTGTAATGAAAACTCCAATGACATTGACCTTGTGACCCTTATCATGTCTTGACAGAAAATGGACAAAAACAGGGATGGAGTGGTCACTATAGATGAATTTATAGACTGCTGCCAACACGTAAGTCTCTTATGCATACTGCATGAAGTACTTTGTGCATGAATTACTTGAATGTGACTTCCTGCACTGAAAAAAACCCTAATAAGTTGACTACTCAGTTGATTGAGTAAATGTGTTCCCTCAATTTAATTGAGGAATGCTGTATCCTAAACTTTTATTAAGTTCACTTAACTTAGCGTCTTTATACAGTAGAGGGAACTTAACTATTTAAAGGTAACTTGATGCAAGTAGAGTTAACTCAGATTTGCTATTTAAATGTTGTTGTTTCAACTTAATAATTTTAATTGAATGGGCTCAAATTTAGGTCATAAAATAACACATCTTAAAAGTCAATCATTATATAAACTGCACAAGGAGAATTAAGATTGTTAAAATAGTCCAACTTGACCAAAGGGGACACAGATCACCCTAATGGTGACACACGAAACAATTATTTGCAACAAAACAACATAAAAGAACTCAAACTTCTACAAATTATTAATAACAACTATTTAAATGACCCCATATATGCCCTTGGACCAAGGAAACATAATTAAATAATTCAGGTGCAAGGCATTGTGGGTATTCCCTACAGCCTCAATTGTGTACTCAATTGTTTGAGTTATTAACACTTAAAATCTTAAGTCTATGGATTTTCTATGAAATGTCTAAGTTCAAGGAACTTAGATATTTGAGTTATTAGCCCAAAACGTGACATTTCAATTAATGTTTAATTAAGACTCCTTGATTTTTCCCATAATGGCAACATTAGGGTTTACGGTGTTATGTCCTCCTATGGACAGTTCTTTCGTCTCCACAGGTGAGATGTCTTACCTGTGCCTGTTTGTTCCCTACAGGATGAAAACATTATGAGATCAATGCAGCTGTTTGAGAATGTCATTTAACATCCGAATGGACTCTGATGGCTGGTCAGCTCATATAAAACAACATTTCTACTCCACAAAACCCTGATGTCCTCGGTGATACAAGTGTGATTCCTAGCAGTTCAATTCAGTGATTTACCCATAAACCAATACTAAGACCATTTTAAGTGTGTGTGTGTGTGTGTGTGTGTGTGTGTGTGTGTGTGTGTGTGTGTGTGTGTGTGTGTGTGTGTGTGTGTGTGTGTGTGTGTAAAAGATTATTTGTACATTTTTGTCAGATCTTTACGTGTAAAATACACTTTTATCTAAATTAGAAGTACAATTCCATCAATCATCTTGTTTCTGCTAAGATGCTTTGGAAATATGTCAATTGATAACATTACTGAACATTACATTGTTGGACAAAATTGTTGCCCCTCATTGTTTAACAATCATTGTAACGGCAACTCTGCATTGAACTAAGCTAAGAAACTGAGTTACCACTGACCACGTTTACATGCACTTAAGAAAACAGTTTATTCAGGGGTTTTAGCAGAAAACAGTCATGTAAACAAGAACGCTGATGTCCTAACACCATTTAAGGGATTAAGAGAAAGCGGTTTAACACACGGCTTGATGTGCTCATGTAAACACATAAGTGGCATTCTGATGGGTGTTTGAAGAGTGCACGTGCATTGAACAGACCGCAATAACAAACATCATAGGATAATACCAACAACATGTCAACACAGCAAAAAGATTTCAAAATTTCTGAGAGTGCAGTGAAAAAAATCACATATACTAGTATAAACTAAACCCATTTATACACACAAATGTAAAATATTGACTGTCCCTAACTTTCGCATATGTGCTTGTTCACTGGGGGAATCCCAGAGTTTTATGTAAGAGTGAAACCCCCAATAATGCATTGCAGTTCAGCTGCAGGTAACAGTAGTCAGTTAAGGAAACAAACACAGCAATAACTCTGGAATATCTGGAAATAAAGCGAATCAACAGAGAATAAAATAGTGAAGTCTAACTCAGATCCCCTGTGTGTTATTTACACAAACATTGCGGGAATATTATGTTGCTGTGGAGAAAGCTGCTTACTGAATGAGCCGCATGCATACGGGAGTAAAGAGTACGCCTCTTATATAGTGCATGTAAACGGGAACACTGTTTTCTCTCAATTACCCGCTTTCTCGCAATAAGCTGCTTTCTGGTGTCCATGTAACCGCAGTCACTGATTTAAAAATGTGATGGAACAAATGTGTAGTATATATCACAGGTTCACTGTGGTTTAATTAATTTAGTGAAACATTTATGTGGGAAATTCTCAGGAAGCCCGAGACATCTGTGCTTGAAATTAATTTCTTGGCAAAATGTTACTACTGCATCGTGGTTTTGAAACCATTATTTTTTAAATGGGGGAAATGTCACAATGTAACATGTCTGAACAGAAAGTGAGGGACCAAGACAACGTTGCATTTTTGCATAAAGCAATTAAGAAAAAAATACATTCATAGTAGGGACTTGCCCGAAGCCCATTACCTTATTCCGAAAGGCTTGAATAATGACTTCAAAACAAATGACTGATTCATCTGAATATTAAAAAGAAATATTTCCTAAAAACACAAGGATGAAGCAACATTTTAAATAAACATATCCAAAATTACAAAAAAAATTATGAATCTGTGCAGCCAATATTTCTGTGTAAACGTTAAGAATGAAAATGTTCACGTTGTGATTTCAGATTGGATGAGAGTGGTCTCGACTCTGTTTACGGTCTCTGTTAATTGTGCTCATCTGGAACTTGTCAAGTGTAACATTAAGATATGACATCATATACACTTTTAACTTCTTAAAATGTCAATGTTAATTAATCACACGATTCACACGTGATTCCCATGTATTCATTTAAATCCTAAACCTGAGCGCTGTTCAATTTCTGACATGAATTGATGATTCCACGTCTTTCTTTCAGCAATTAAGTAATTATTATCTGGTCAAGTCTTTATTCTGAAAAAAGTTCAAATGCTCCATAGAGTTTTCATTTATTAGGAATATTTCTGCTTATGTAAAACGAAGAAACTGAAACATTCTTTTCTTCTTCTTTAAACTGTTAAATGTGAGAATGTTAAGTGTTCTTGAACTTTGGCAAGGCGCTATATAAATGTAACATTTTTATTATTATTATTATTCAACTAAATATTGGTGTCCTATCATAAAAATTCCTGATATATTTACAGGACGTTCACCTGTTTGTTGGCTATAATGGTTTTAATTTCATTTATTTTAATATTTGAATTATTATTTATTATTCACTGTAAAATATGAGCTTGACATTTCACATTTTGCTTGACACGTCTTGCCTCCAGAATAATGCTGTTATACATGCAAAGACAAACACAAAATATGTTTCAGGCAGATATTAATATCTGAAATACCAGGAGAAACCACCGTTAACAACATATTCCACAGTTAATGTAGCCTACAAATTCATCTTCTTCTGGTAAGAATTTTTTTTAAATAAAATAATATATTTAAAACAAAATTATTGGGCAGTTGGGCCAATGATAATAATAATAATAATATTATTATTATTATTATCTATCCATTTTTTTTCTAGCTGCTTGTCCTATGCAGGGTCACGGGTAGTGCTGGAGCCTATCCCAGCTGTCTCGGGTGGAAGGCAGGGAAACACCCTGGAAAGATGGCCAGTCCATCACAGGGCATTATAATTATTATTATTATTGTACAGTTATTATTATTATTAGGCTATTATTATAA